>NW_022261985.1:11427194-11439694 GCF_002021735.2 Oncorhynchus kisutch | reverse complement strand
GGTATGATTCATTCTGTTTATATGTAATTCTGTGTGATTAGTTAGGTATTTAGTAAATAAATAATTAAACCCAATTTTCTATTGCTGATTCAACTTGTTAGCCAGGGTTGGTGAAGATAACCAATAATTTACAACTTTCAGATGAGACTGAAATAAGGTGACGATTAATATTGACTGCTATTGATGTAAAATATTACTAGGTCTTTAAGAGTTTATTCGGAAGATAACAGCTCTATAAACATTATTTCGTGGTGCCCCGACTCTCTAGTTAATTACATTTACATGATTAGCTCAATCAGGTAATAATAATTACAGAGAAAGGATGTTATAGAATAGCATGTCATATCACTTAATCCGGCATAGCCAAAGACACGACAACACACACATACACACACACACACACACACACACACACACACACACACACACACACACACACACACACACACACACATACACACATATACACACACACACACACACACACACATATACATACACGCAGTTGAGGTCAGCGTATAAATGAATCATAAATTAACGTCGATGAAACTAACTGCTCTTCTATGAGGGACAACTAGTGTTAGCAAATGTGTAATCATGAAGTAAATATTTTAGAAATACATAAAAGGCCAGATACCCTTCATACGCTGACATACTGTATACAGTGGGGCAAAAAACTATTTAGTCAGCCACCAATTGTGCAAGTTCTCCACTTAATAAGATGAGAGAGGCCTGTAATTTTCATCATAGGTACACTTCAACTATGACAGACAAATGAGAGAAATAAATCCAGAAAATCACATTGTAGGATTTTTTATGAATTTATTTGCAAATTATGGTGGAAAATAAGTTTTTGGTCAATAACAAAAGTTTTATCTCAATACTTTGTTATATACCCTTTGTTGGCAATGCAGAGGTCAAACATTTTCTGTAAGTCTTCACAAGGTTTTCACACACTGTTGCTGGTATTTTGGCAGGACATTTTGCAAGGGGACTGAGGGAGAGAGGGGAAGGAAGGGGAAGGAGGGAGGGAGGGGAGGGTCTGGGGAAGGTTCATGCTGCTGCTGATAAAGCAGCTCTGTTAACCAGCGATACAGCAGGACATTTACCAGGAGGACTGAGAGAGGGAGGGAGGGAGGGAGGGGGAGGGAGGGAGGGAGGGGAAGGAGGGAGGGAGGGAAGGAGGGAGAGAGGGAGGGAGGGGAAGGAGGGAGGGAGGGTGGGTGAGAGATGAGAGGAAGGGAGGGTTGGATAACTGAGGGAGGAGTGGACTAGAGGTTGAGGAAGGGAGTGTTGGAATACTGAGGGAGGAGATGAAGGGGAGTGTTGGATTACTGAGGGAGAGGAGGAAGGGAGTGTTGGATAACTGAGGAAGGAGTGGACTAGAGGTGAGGAAGGGAGTGTTGGATTACTGAGGGAGGAGAGGAAGGGAGTGTTGGAATACTGAGGGAGGAGAGGAAGGGAGTGTTAGAATACTGAGGGAGGAGATGAAGGGAGTGTGGAATACTGAGGGAGGAGATGAAGGGAGTGTTTGGATTACTGAGGAGGAGAAGGGAGTGTTGGATAACTGAGGAAGGAGTGGACTAGAGGTGAGGAAGGGAGTGTTGGATTACTGAGGGAGGAGAGGAAGGGAGTGTTGGATTACTGAGGGAGGAGAGGAAGGGAGTGTTGGATTACTGAGGGAGGAGAGGAAGGGAGTGTGGAATACTGAGGAGGAGAGGATGGGAGTGTTGGATAACTGAGGGAAGAGAGGAAGGGAGTGTTGGATAACTGAGGGAAGAGAGGAAGGGAGGAGAGGAAGGGAGTGTTTGGAATACTGAGGGAGGAGAGGAGGGGAGGAGAGGAAGGGAGTGTTGGATAACTGAGGGAAGAGGAAGGGAGAGTTGGATAACTGAGGGAAGGAAGGGAGGAGAGGAAGGGAGTGTTGGAATACTGAGGGAGGAGAGGATGGGAGTGTTGGATAACTGAGGGAGGAGAGGAAGGGAGAGTTGGATAACTGAGGGAAGGAAGGGAGGAGAGGAAGGGAGTGTTGGATAACTGAGGGAGGAGATGAAGGGAGTGTTGGATTACTGAGGGGAGGAGGGAAGGGAGTGTTGGATAACTGAGGAAGGAGTGGACTAGAGGTGAGGAAGGGAGTGTTGGATTACTGAGGGAGGAGAGGAAGGGAGTGTTGGAATACTGAGGGAGGAGAGGAAGGGAGTGTTGGATAACTGAGGAAGGAGAGGATGGGAGTGTTGGAATACTGAGGGAGGAGAGGATGGGAGAGGATTTTATTTTATTTTATTTTATTAGGATCTCTTATAGTCCTCTTTGGACTAATCTTCCAAGAGTCCTTAAACATTCAATTACAATTTATAATACATGCACATTTTCACATTGTCTGTTACAAACAGAGGGGAGGGGAGGAGTAGGAGAGGGGAGGAGGAGGAGAGGAGTGGGAGAGGAGAGGAGAGGAGAGAGGGAAGGGAGGGGAAGGAGGAGGAGGAGGAGGTGGTGGTTGAGACATTGATGTGAGGGGACAGTGGTTGTTAGAGGTGGGCTGTGGATGTTTTCAGCAGGAAGGGTGTCCGTTGTGTTTTCTAGGTGGTTGTTAGAGGTGGGCTGTGGCTGTGGCTCAGCAGGAAGGGTGTCCGTTGTGTTTTCTAGGTGGTGGTTAGAGGTGGGCTGTGGCTGTGGCTCAGCAGGAAGGGTGTCCGTTGTGTTTTCTAGGTGGTGGTTAGAGGTGGGCTGTGGCTGTGGCTCAGCAGGAAGGGTGTCCGTTGTGTTTTCTAGGTGGTGGTGGAGACATTGATGTGAGGGGGACAGTCTGTAACCTTCAGGGTGTATCTGTCTTTTAGGAGGAACAAACACAGGTCACATAGACACAGTCTGACGGATAGGGTTTTCAGAGAGAGAGAGAGAGAGAGAGAGAGAGAGAGAGAGAGAGGAGGGAGAGAGGGAATGAACTGGGGTTTTCAGAGAGAGAGTTAGATTGAAATTGAGAGAATGAACTGGGGTTTTCAGAGAGAGTTAGATTGAGAGAATGAACTGGGGTTTTCAGAGAGAGAGTTAGATTGAGAGAATGAACTGGGGTTATCAGAGAGAGAGTTAGATTGAGAGAATGAACTGGGGTTTTCAGAGAGAGTGTTAGATTGAGAGAATGAACTGGGTTTTCAGAGAGAGAGTTAGATTGAGAGAATGAACTGGGGTTATCAGAGAGAGAGTTAGATTGAGAGAATGAACTGGGGTTTTCAGAGAGAGTGTTAGATTGAGAGAATGAACTGGGGTTTTTCAGCAAAAGACACTGGAGTAAATCCAGAATTTTGTTCCATGTCACACGGTTGTAGTTTGGTTTTTTGTTCGAATTGAAGGTGGGATTCAAAAGACTTTTTGTTTTTGAATTGATGTTAAGGTAGGACTCAAAAGGCTAGTTTTCTTAGTCTGACTCACGGATTTGGGGTCGGGGGGCACTCGACTAAAAAGTTGGACCTGTTCCGAACGGACCCAAGGACAGCTATACACGTCCCGTATAGAACTGGTTGGATCCAGACCCGGTCTGATCCGAGTGAGGGAAGCAGCAGAAAAGTCATTTTTTTTAAGATACTTTAGTAACCAGAGCTGATAAAGCGATGGTGAGAGGAGGGAGGAGAGAGAGGTGACGCTCTAGTGACATGGGGAGGAGGGAGGAGGGAGGGAGGGAGGTGACGCTCTAGTGACATGGGGAGGGAGGGAGGAGGGAGGGGGAGAGAGATGACGCTCTAGTGACATGGGGAGGAGGGAGGAGGGAGGGAGAGAGGTGACGCTCTAGTGACATGGGGAGGAGGGAGGAGGGGAGGAGGGAGAGAGATGACGCTCTAGTGACATGGGGAGGAGGGAGGAGGGAGGAGAGAGGTGACGCTCTAGTGACATGGGGAGGAGGGAGGAGGGAGGGAGGGAGAGAGGTGACGCTCTAGTGACATGGGGAGGAGGGAGGAGGGAGGGAGAGAGGTGACGCTCTAGTGACATGGGGAGGAGGGAGGAGGGAGGAGGGAGAGAGAGTGACGCTCTAGTGACATGGGGAGGAGGAGGAGGGAGGGAGAGAGTGATGCGCTCTAGTGACAGGGGAGGAGGGAGGAGAGGAGGGGGGGGAGAGAGGTGACGCTCTAGTGACATGGGGGAGGAGGGAGGAGGGAGGGAGAGAGTTGACGCTCTAGTGACATGGGGAGGAGGGAGGAGGAGGGAGGGAGAGAGGTGACGCTCTAGGACATGGGGAGGAGGGAGGAGGGAGGGAGAGAGGTGACGCTCTAGTGACATGGGGAGGAGGGAGGAGGGAGGAGGGAGGAGGGAGAGAGAATGACGCTCTAGTGACATGGGGAGGAGGGAGGAGGGAGGGAGAGAGAGTGACGCTCTAGTGACATGGGGAGAGGAGGAGGAGGGAGGGAGAGAGGTGACGCTCTAGTGACATGGGAGGAGGAGGAGGAGGAGGGAGGGAGAGAGGTGACGCTCTAGTGACATGGGGAGGAGGGAGGAGGGAGGGAGGGAGAGAGGTGACGCTCTAGTGACATGGGGAGGAGGAGAAGAGAGGGAGGGGGGGGGAGGGAGGGGAGGGAGGGAGAGAGGTGACGCTCCTAGTGACATGGGAGGAGGGAGGAGGGAGGGAGAGGGTGACGCTCTAGTGACATGGGGAGGAAGGAGGGGGAGGAGGGAGGAGGGAGGAGAGAGATGACGCCTAGTGACATGGGAGGAGGGATGAAGGAGGGAGAGAGGGTGACGCTCTAGTGACATGGGGAGGAGGGAGGAGGAGGAGGGAGGGAGAGAGATGACGTCTAGTGACATGGGAAGGAGGAGCCGGGAGAAGGAAGGAGGAAGGGAGAGAGATGACGCTCTAAGTGACATGGGGAGGAGGGAGGAAGGAGGGAGAGAGGTGACGCTTCTAGTGACATGGGGAGGAGGGAGGAGGGAGGGAGAGAGATGACGCTCTGTGAACATGGGAAGGAAGGAGGCGGGGAGAAGGAAGGAGGAGGGAGAGAGATGACGCTCTCTAGTGACACATAGGGAGGAGGGAGGAGGGAGAGAGGGAGGAGGAGGAAGAGAGAGGTGGCTGCTCTATAGTGATGACATGGGGGGAGGAGGAGGGAGAGAGGTGACGCTCCTAGTGACATGGGAGAGGAGGAGGGAGAGAGATGACGCTCTAGTGACATGGGAGAGGGAGGGAGGGAGCAGGGAGAAGGGAGCAGGGAGGAGGGGAAGGAGGGAGCAGGTAGGAGGGAGGAGAGATGAGAGACGAGAGACAGCAATCAACCAAGCTGATTTAGTAGACTAATAGCTGCCATAGCTAGTTTTTTTTTTATNTCTCTCTCTCTCTCTCTCTCTCTCTCTCTCTTTCTCTCTTCTCTCTTTCTCTCCCTCTCTCTCTCGCTCTCTCTTCACCAGAAATGAGTGAAAGAGGAACCCTGCTGGCTGATGGTAAAGTGGGTTAGATATTTACATGTTGAATAGCTAATTGGAGAGCTGTAGAGAAACTGGGTGAATTAAATCATCTAGCTTTCTATTGAGTGAGTACCACCTCTGCTGTCATATTGAGACGATTCAACACTCTCTCTCTCTCTCTCCCTCTAATTGCTCTCCCTCTCTCCCTCTCTCTCCTCTCTATCGCTCTCTCTTTCTCTCTCTCTATCGCTCTCTTTCTCTCTCTATCGCTCTCTCTCTCTCTCTCTCTCCCTCTCTCCTCTCTCCCTCTCTCTCTCTCTCTCTCTCTCTCTCTCTCTCTCTCTCTCTCCCTCTATCTCTCTTTGTTTAATTATGGTCTGTGTTCAACTGTAACGAGGTCTATTATCCGTATTGTCGTCAAATAAAAATGATTGTTCTAAAAATGGGAAGTGATTTGTCCCCCTCGACTGCAGTGCCAGCAGCAGGAGCATTAACCACTGTCTTGTCTTAGTCGGAGACTGAGGACCATGAAACCAAGCCTCCATTTTGGACCTTGTGGCCGAAAATCTTCTCCCTTGAGATGCATAACCATTACACCCCTCAGAGTGTAATGTAATGAATAAAATCAGATCCCTCCAATGTTCATCATAAGGTAGCTGTTGACCTAAGCAAAGCATATATACTTCTCATGAATGGTAAATGGTGTAAATGGTTTTAAAGTTGTGATTGGGACAAACACTGGTTTCTCTCTCTTGCTTGCTCACTTGACTACACACACACCACACACACACACACACACACACAAAACACACTGTCATGACGTTGGCCTGGGGGTAGGTTTATGACAGTTATAAATACCCCCCCCCCCTCTCTCTACCCTACTGATGTGACTATTGAAAACCCCTGGTTAACATAGAGATTCTGGGAACATCAGAAGGGGGGGGTGGGGGGGGGGGAATGAACTATATTCGGTAATCCGACCAATTGAACATATGTGGTGGTGCTTAATGAATATGATGTCAGTTCGGTTGTCATCTGAGACATTCTCATCAATGATAAGATGACATAAACTCTACAGTGGAAAGTCTACACATTATAGTTATCAGATTCACATGGAATTGTTGTTCAATTTATATGTTTGAATATGAAATGATTTGTGATGGGATGAAATGTGATTTTAGCTTCTAAAATGTGAGAATTGGTTTTTCATGAGTGAATTAGGCCTGACTCAGTGGCCCGCACGTGAAGAGACATTGGTTGTAAACTTTGAAACACACCCCTTTCTCCCTCCACTATATAAGCCCTTGATGAAAATGTAACCTCCTGTTCCGAGGATGTGAGGACGACGGTCCAAACGTTGAAAAGGGAACATGTCAACTACAGAACTAAGCCACGTCAGCGTGAGCTTTATGAATGAACTTTGAACTCTTATTCACTACAGAAGTGATACCTCCTAGCCGTTGAGTTAGGAAAGGACAGACAGAGTATCCCATCTACCACCGAACAACAACACTACAACGTATCCCGTTCACCACCAGAGCCACTCTTCAAAGGACAAAGGACTCTGTTGGGCAACACGGTCTTCCATCTACCACCAACCTATTGAAGCGCAGCTCAGAGTAAATATTTATTGCATTTTCTTTTCCAAATGTGTGGTAATTTAGAATGCATGAGATACTGTAGTTATGATAGCATGGCTTCTCCTTTGTTCCTCAGTCTTCCTGCTCTTTCACTCAAACCCAACCCCCTTTTCTTTGTGTCATATCTGTTCCATCCGCTAGAGACGTTTCCCTTATGACGTCATTTGTAATCAAGGTATGATTCATTCTGTTTATATGTAATTCTGTGTGATTAGTTAGGTATTTAGTAAATAAATAATTAAACCCAATTTTCTATTGCTGATTCAACTTGTTAGCCAGGGTTGGTGAAGATAACCAATAATTTACAACTTTCAGATGAGACTGAAATAAGGTGACGATTAATATTGACTGCTATTGATGTAAAATATTACTAGGTCTTTAAGAGTTTATTCGGAAGATAACAGCTCTATAAACATTATTTCGTGGTGCCCCGACTCTCTAGTTAATTACATTTACATGATTAGCTCAATCAGGTAATAATAATTACAGAGAAAGGATGTTATAGAATAGCATGTCATATCACTTAATCCGGCATAGCCAAAGACACGACAACACACACACATACACACACACACACACACACACACACACACACACACACACACACACACACACACACACACACACACACACACACATACACACATATACACACACACACACACACACACACATATACATACACGCAGTTGAGGTCAGCGTATAAATGAATCATAAATTAACGTCGATGAAACTAACTGCTCTTCTATGAGGGACAACTAGTGTTAGCAAATGTGTAATCATGAAGTAAATATTTTAGAAATACATAAAAGGCCAGATACCCTTCATACGCTGACATACTGTATACAGTGGGGCAAAAAACTATTTAGTCAGCCACCAATTGTGCAAGTTCTCCCACTTAATAAGATGAGAGAGGCCTGTAATTTTCATCATAGGTACACTTCAACTATGACAGACAAAATGAGAGAAATAAATCCAGAAAATCACATTGTAGGATTTTTTATGAATTTATTTGCAAATTATGGTGGAAAATAAGTTTTTGGTCAATAACAAAAGTTTATCTCAATACTTTGTTATATACCCTTTGTTGGCAATGCAGAGGTCAAACATTTTCTGTAAGTCTTCACAAGGTTTTCACACACTGTTGCTGGTATTTTGGCAGGACATTTTGCAAGGGGACTGAGGGAGAGAGGGGAAGGAAGGGGAAGGAGGGAGGGAGGGGAGGGTCTGGGGAAGGTTCATGCTGCTGCTGATAAAGCAGCTCTGTTAACCAGCGATACAGCAGGACATTTACCAGGAGGACTGAGAGAGAGGGAGGGAGGGAGGGAGGGGGAGGGAGGGAGGGAGGGGAAGGAGGGAGGGAGGGGAAGGAGGGAGGAGAGAGGGAGGGAGGGGAAGGAGGAGGGAGGGTGGGTGAGAGATGAGAGGAAGGGAGGGTTGGATAACTGAGGGAGGAGTGGACTAGAGTGAGGAAGGGAGTGTTGGAATACTGAGGGAGGAGATGAAGGGAGTGTTGGATTACTGAGGGAGAGGAGGAAGGGAGTGTTGGATAACTGAGGAAGGAGTGGACTAGAGGTGAGGAAGGAAGAGTGTTGGATTACTGAGGGAGGAGAGGAGGAAGGGAGTGTTGGAATACTGAGGGAGGAGAGGAAGGGAGTGTTAGAATACTGAGGGAGGAGATGAAGGGAGTGTTGGAATACTGAGGGAGGAGATGAAGAGGAGTGTTGGATTACTGAGGGAGGAGAGGAAGGGAGTGTTGGATAACTGAGGAAGGAGTGGACTAGAGGTGAGGAAGGGAGTGTTGGATTACTGAGGGAGGAGAGGAAGGGAGTGTTGGATTACTGAGGGAGGAGAGGAAGGGAGTGTTGGATTACTGAGGGAGGAGAGGAAGGGAGTGTTGGAATACTGAGGGAGGAGAGGATGGGAGTGTTGGATAACTGAGGGAAGAGAGGAAGGGAGTGTTGGATAACTGAGGGAAGAGAGGAAGGGAGGAGAGGAAGGGAGTGTTGGAATACTGAGGGAGGAGAGGAGGGGAGGAGAGGAAGGGAGTGTTGGATACTGAGGGAGGAGAGGAGGAGGGAGAGTTGGATAACTGAGGGAAGGAAGGGAGGAGAGGAAGGGAGTGTTGGAATACTGAGGGAGGAGAGGATGGGAGTGTTGGATAACTGAGGGAGGAGAGGAAGGGAGAGTTGGATAACTGAGGGAAGGAAGGGAGGAGAGGAAGGGAGTGTTGGATAACTGAGGGAGGAGATGAAGGGAGTGTTGGATTACTGAGGGAGGAGAGGAAGGGAGTGTTGGATAACTGAGGAGGAAGAGTGGACTAGAGGTGAGGAAGGGAGTGTTGGATTACTGAGGGAGGAGAGGAAGGGAGTGTTGGAATACTGAGGGAGGAGAGGAAGGGAGTGTTGGATAACTGAGGAAGGAGAGGATGGGAGTGTTGGAATACTGAGGGAGGAGAGGATGGGAGAGGATTTATTTTATTTTATTTTATTAGGATCTCTTATAGTCCTCTTTTGGACTAATCTTCCAAGAGTCCTTAAACATTCATTACAATTTATAATACATGCACATTTTCACATTGTCTGTTACAAACAGAGGGAGGGGAGGAGTAGGAGAGGGGAGGAGGAGGAGAGGAGTGGGAGAGGAGAGGAGAGGGAGAGGGAAGGGAGGGGAGAGGAGGAGGAGGAGGAGGTGGTGGTTGAGACATTGATGTGAGGGGACAGTGGTTGTTAGAGGTGGGCTGTGGATGTGTTTCAGCAGGAAGGGTGTCCGTTGTGTTTTCTAGGTGGTTGTTAGAGTGGGCTGTGGCTGTTGGCTCAGCAGGAAGGGTGTCCGTTGTGTTTCTAGTGGTGGTTAGAGGTGGGCTGGTGGCTGTGGCTCAGCAGGAAGGGTGTCCGTTGTGTTTTTCTAGGTGGTGGTTAGAGGTGGGCTGTGGCTGTGGCTCAGCAGGAAGGGTGTCCGTTGTGTTTTCTAGGTGGTGGTGGAGACATTGATGTGAGGGGGACAGTCTGTAACCTTCAGGGTGTATCTTGTCTTTAGGAGGAACAAACACAGGTCACCATAGACACAGTCTGACGGATAGGGTTTTCAGAGAGAGAGAGAGAGAGAGAGAGCGAGAGAGAGAGTAGAGAGGGAGAGAGGGAATGAACTGGGGTTTTCAGAGAGAGAGTTAGATTGAAATTGAGAGAATGAACTGGGGTTTTCAGAGAGAGTTAGATTGAGAGAATGAACTGGGGTTTTCAGAGAGAGAGTTAGATTGAGAGAATGAACTGGGGTTATCAGAGAGAGAGTTAGATTGAGAGAATGAACTGGGGTTTTCAGAGAGAGTGTTAGATTGAGAGAATGAACTGGGGTTTTCAGAGAGAGAGTTAGATTGAGAGAATGAACTTGGGGTTATCAGAGAGAGAGTTAGATTGAGAGAATGAACTGGGGTTTTCAGAGAGAGTGTTAGATTGAGAGAATGAACTGGGGTTTTTCAGCAAAAGACACTGGGAGTAAATCCAGATTTTGTTCCATGTCACACGGTTGTAGTTTGGTTTTTGTTCGAATTGAAGGTGGGATTCAAAAGACTTTTTGTTTTTGAATTGATGTTAAGGTAGGACTCAAAAGGCTAGTTTTCTTAGTCTGACTCACGGATTTGGGGTCGGGGGCACTCGACTAAAAAGTTGGACCTGTTCCGAACGGACCCAAGGACAGCTATACACGTCCCGTAAGAACTGGTTGGATCCAGACCCGGTCTGATCCGAGTGAGGGAAGCAGCAGAAAAGTCATTTTTTTTAAGATACTTTAGTAACCAGAGCTGATAAAGCGATGGTGAGAGGAGGGAGGAGAGAGAGGTGACGCTCTAGTGACATGGGGAGGAGGGAGGAGGGAGGGAGAGAGGTGACGCTCTAGTGACATGGGGAGGAGGGAGGAGGGAGGAGGGAGAGAGATGACGCTCTAGTGACATGGGGAGGAGGGAGGAGGGAGGGAGAGAGGTGACGCTCTAGTGACATGGGGAGGGAGGGAGGAGGGAGGAGGGAGAGAGATGACGCTCTAGTGACATGGGGAGGAGGGAGGAGGAGGGAGAGAGGTGACGCTCTAGTGACATGGGGAGGAGGGAGGAGGGAGGGAGGGAGAGAGGTGACGCTCTAAGTGACATGGGGAGGAGGGAGGAGGGAGGGAGAGAGGTGACGCTCTAGTGACATGGGGAGGAGGGAGGAGGGAGGAGGGAGAGAGGTGACGCTCTAGTGACATGGGGAGGAGGGAGGAGGGAGGGAGAGAGGTGATGCTCTAGTGACATGGGGAGGAGGGAGGAGGAGGAGGGAGGGGAGGGAGAGAGGTGACGCTCTAGTGACATGGGGAGGAGGGAGGAGGGAGGGAGAGAGTTGACGCTCTAGTGACATGGGGAGGAGGGAGGAAGGAGGGAGGGAGAGAGGTGACGCTCTAGTGACATGGGGAGGAGGGAGGAGGGAGGGAGAGAGGTGACGCTCTAGTGACATGGGGAGGAGGGAGGAGGGAGGAGGGAGGGAGGGAGAGAGATGACGCTCTAGTGACATGGGGAGGAGGGAGGAGGGAGGGAGGGAGAGAGATGACGCTCTAGTGACATGGGGAGGAGGGAGGAGGGAGGGAGAGAGGTGACGCTCTAGTGACATGGGGAGGAGGGAGGAGGGAGGAGGGAGGAGGGAGAGAGGTGACGCTCTAGTGACATGGGGAGGAGGGGAGGAGGGAGGGAGAGAGGTGATGCTCTAGTGACATGGGGAGGAGGAGGAGGGAGGAGGGAGGAGGGAGGGAGGGAGAGAGGTGACGCTCTAGTGACATGGGGAGGAGGGGAGGGGAGGGAGAGAGGTGACGCTCTAGTGACATGGGGAGGAGGGAGGAGGGGAGGAGGGAGGGAGGGAGAGAGATGACGCTCTAGTGACATGGGGAGGAGGGATGAAGGAGGGAGAGAGGTGACTCTCTAGTGACATGGGGAGGAGGGAGGAGGGAGGAGGGAGGGAGAGAGATGACGCTCTTGTGACATGGGAAGGAAGGAGGCGGGAGAAGGAAGGAGGAAGGGAGAGAGATGACGCTCTAGTGACATGGGGAGGATGGAGGAAGGAGGGAGAGAGGTGACGCTCTAGTGACATGGGGAGGAGGGAGGAGGGAGGGAGAGAGATGACGCTCTAGTGACATGGGAAGGAAGGAGGCGGGAGAAGGAAGGAGGAAGGGAGAGAGATGACGCTCTAGTGACATGGGGAGGAGGGAGGAGGGAGAGAGGGAGGAGGAAGGGAGAGAGAGAGGTGCTGCTCTAGTGAGTGACATGGGGAGGAGGGAGGGAGAGAGGTGACGCTCTAGTGACATGGGGAGGAGGGGGGAGGGAGGGAGAGAGATGACGCTCTAGTGACATGGGGAGGAGGGAGGAGGGAGCAGGGAGAAGGGAGCAGGGAGGAGGGAGGAGGGGGCAGGTAGGAGGGAGGGAGAGATGAGAGACGAGAGACAGCAATCAACCAA
>NW_022261985.1:11362194-11422194 GCF_002021735.2 Oncorhynchus kisutch | reverse complement strand
AGGCTGGTACCTCTGACTCCCATCAGGCTGTTTCTACTGGTACCTCTGACTCCCATCAGGCTGTTTCTACTGGTACCTCTGACTCCCATCAGGCTGTTTTTACAGTTCCACAATGTGAACCCGCTGTTGGTTCAACATCCTGATGCTGATTCCACACAAGGGGACTAGTGTGAGGCGAAGAAGAGTCGAAGGGGGGAGGAGTCACAGTCTTTTTTAGTTTGGTGACTTCTGCTCCTGTTCCTCCGTCTCGTCTGCACAACCTTGCAAGACTCAAAGCCAGGCTATTTCTCTAATCCTGGTTGGTTGGATTAGGATTGGTGTTGAGGTGTTGAGGTGTTGAGGTGTTGAGTCAAATTCATGCCATTTATTACTCTTGATGCTTAATGTAATCACTGGTGGCGTAGCGGTCTAAAACACTGCATCTACAGACCCTGGTTCGATCCCGGGCTGTATCACAGCGGTCTAAAACACTGCATCTACAGACCCTGGTTCGATCCCGGGCTGTAGCACAGCAGTCTAAAACACTGCATCTACAGACCCTGGTTCGATCCTGGGCTGTATCACAGCGGTCTAAAACACTGCATCTCAGTGCTAGAGGCGTCACTACAGACCCTGGTTCGATCCCGGGCTGTATCACAGTGGTTTAAAACACTGCATCTCAGTGCTAGAGGCGTCACTGCAGACACTGGTTCGATCCCGGGCTGTATCACAGCGGTCTAAAACACTGCATCTCAGTGCTAGAGGCGTCACTACAGACACTGGTTCGATCCCGGGCTGTATCACAACCGTCTAAGGCACTGCATCTCAGTGCTGGAGGCGTCACTGCAGACACTGGTTCGATCCCGGGCTGTATCACAGCGGTCTAAAACACTGCATCTCAGTGCTGGAGGCGTCACTGCAGACACTGGTTCGATCCCGGGCTGTATCACAATCGGCCGTGAACGGGAGTCCCATAGGGTGGGGCACAATTGGTGGTCCGGGTTTGGCCGGGGTAGACCGTCATTGTAAATAAGTATTTGTTCATTAACTGACTTGCCTCGTTAAATAAAGATTAAATAAACAAATCAAGTGTAGTAATTTTGATGTCTGCTGATTCAGTAACTAGCCTGCTGGCCCAGTAACTAGCCTGCTGGCCCAGTAACTAGCCTGTTGGCCCAGTAACTAGCCTGCTGATTCAGTAACTAGCCTGCTGGCCCAGTAACTAGCCTGCTGGCCCAGTAACTAGCCTGCTGGCCCAGTAACTAGCCTGCTGATTCAGTAACTAGCCTGCTGGCCCAGTAACTAGCCTGCTGGCCCAGTAACTAGCCTGCTGATTCAGTAACTAGCCTGCTGGCCCAGTGACCATCATTCATATGCTGTGTTGATTCAGTAACTAGCCTGCTGGCCCAGTAACTAGCCTGCTGATTCAGTAACTAGCCTACTGGCCCAGTGACCATCATTCATATGCTGTGTTGATTCAGTAACTAGCCTGCTGGCCCAGTAACTAGCCTGCTGATTCAGTAACTAGCCTACTGGCCCAGTGACCATCATTCATATGCTGTGTTGATTCAGTAACTAGCCTGCTGATTCAGTAACTAGCCTGCTGATTCAGTAACTAGCCTGCTGGCCCAGTAACTAGCCTGATGATTCAGTAACTAGCCTGCTGGCCCAGTGACCATCATTCATATGCTGTGTTGATTCAGTAACTAGTCTGCTGGCCCAGTAACTAGCCTGCTGGCCCAGTGACCATCATTCATATGCTGTGTTGATTCAGTAACTAGTCTGCTGGCCCAGTAACTAGCCTGCTGGCCCAGTAACTAGCCTACTGGCCCAGTGACCATCATTCATATGCTTTGTTGATTCAGTAACTAGTCTGCTGGCCCAGTAACTAGCCTGCTGGCCCAGTGACCATCATTCATATGCTTTGTTGATTCAGTAACTAGCCTGCTGGCCCAGTGACCATCATTCATATGCTGTGTTGTTTCAATAACTAGCCTGCTGATTCAGTAACTAGTCTGCTGGCCCAGTAACTAGCCTGCTGGCCCAGTGACCATCATTCATATGCTGTGTTGATTCAGTAACTAGTCTGCTGATTCAGTAACTAGCCTGCTGGCCCAGTGATCATTATTCATATGCTGTGCTGATTCAGTAACTAGCCTGCTGGCCCAGTGACCATCATTCATAAGCTGTGTTGATTCAGTAACTAGCCTGCTGGCCCAGTAACTAGCCTGCTGGCCCAGTAACTAGCCTGCTGATTCAGTAACTAGCCTGCTGGCCCAGTGACCATCATTCATATGCTGTGTTGATTCAGTAACTAGCCTGCTGGCCCAGTAACTAGCCTGCTGATTCAGTAACTAGCCTGCTGGCCCAGTGACCATCATTCATATGCTGTGTTGATTCAGTAACTAGCCTGCTGATTCAGTAACTAGCCTGCTGATTCAGTAACTAGCCTACTGGCCCAGTGACCATCATTCATATGCTGTGTTGATTCAGTAACTAGCCTGCTGATTCAGTAACTAGCCTGCTGGCCCAGTAACTAGCCTACTGGCCCAGTGATCATCATTCATATGCTGTGTCTTCCAGACCAGATGGGGTGATGTGTGCAAGGCATTTGAGTCATTTGGACTGTGATGGAAGTGTGTGTGTGTGTGTGTGTGTGTGTGTGTGTGTGTGTGTGTGTGTGTGTGTGTGTGTGTGTGTGTGTGTGTGTGTGTGTGTGTGTGTGTGTGTGTGTGTGTGTGTGTGTGTGCATGTGTGTGTGTGTGTGTGTGTGTGTGCATGTGTGTGTGTGTGTGTGTGTGTGCAAGCCCTATTCCCTATGTAGTGCACTACTATTGACCACAACAGTATAGCAGGGATACACCCTATTCCCTATATAGTGCACTACCATTGAACACAACAGAATAGCAGGGATGCACCCTATTCCCTATGTAGTGCACTACTATTGACCACAACAGAATAGCAGGGATGCACCCTATTCCCTATATAGTGTACTACCATTGAACACAACAGAATAGCAGGGATGCACCCTATTCCCTATGTAGTGCACTACTATTGACCACAACAGAATAGCAGGGATGCACCCTATTCCCTATATAGTGTACTACCATTGAACACAACAGAATAGCAGGGATGCACCCTATTCCCTATGTAGTGCACTACTATTGACCACAACAGAATAGCAGGGATGCACCCTATTCCCTATATAGTGCACTACTATTGACCACAACAGAATAGCAGAGATGCACCCTATTCCCTATATAGTGCACTACCATTGACCACAACAGAATAGCAGGGATGCACCCTATTCCCTATATAGTGCACTACTATTGACCACAACAGAATAGCAGGGATGCACCCTATTCCCTATGTAGTGCACTACTATTGACCACAACAGAATAGCAGGGATGCACCCTATTCCCTATATAGTGCACTACTATTGACCACAACAGAATAGCAGGGATGCACCCTATTCCCTATGTAGAGAAAAGACGGTAATTCTACGAATGCGATAAGCAGATATTGTGTAAACGATGGTATTGTCGATGACAGGAAGTGACATAGAACACTGCTTCCTGTTTAATCCTCGTGGGATTAACCAGGCTATTTATATAGAAACAGTGGGATTAACCAGGCTACTTATATAGAAACACTGGGATTAACCAGGCTACTTATATAGAAACAGAAACACTGGGATTAACCAGGCTACTTATATAGAAACACTGGGATTAACCAGGCTACTTATATAGAAACACTGGGATTAACCAGGCTACTTATATAGAAACACTGGGATTAACCAGGCTACTTATATAGAAACACTGGGATTAACCAGGCTATTTATATAGAAACACTGGGATTAACCAGGCTACTTATATAGAAACACTGGATTAACCAGGCTACTTATATAGGAACACTGGGATTAACCAGGCTACTTATATAGAAACACTGGGATTAACCAGGCTACTTATATAGAAACACTGGGATTAACCAGGCTACTTATATAGAAACACTGGGATTAACCAGGCTACTTATATAGAAACACTGGGATTAACCAGGCTACTTATATAGAAACACTGGGATTAACCAGGCTACTTATATAGAAACACTGGATTAACCAGGCTACTTATATAGAAACACTGGGATTAACCAGGCTACTTATATAGAAACACTGGGATTTAACCAGGCTACTTATATAGAAACACACTGGGATTAACCAGGCTACTTATATAGAAACAGAAACACTGGGATTAACCAGGCTACTTATATAGAAACACTGGGATTAACCAGGCTACTTATATAGAAACACTGGGATTAACCAGGCTATTTATATAGAAACAGAACACTGGGATTAACCAGGCTACTTATATAGAAACAGAAACACTGGGATTAACCAGGCTACTTATATAGAAACAGAAACACTGGGATTAAACCAGGCTACTTATATAGAAACACTGGGATTAACCAGGCTACTTATATAGAAACACTGGGATTAACCAGGCTATTTATATAGAAACACTGGGATTAACCAGGCTACTTATATAGAAACACTGGGATTAACCAGGCTACTTATATAGAAACAGAAACACTGGGATTAACCAGGCTACTTATATAGAAACACTGGGATTAACCAGGCTACTTATATAGAAACACTGGGATTAACAGGCTACTTATATAGAAACAGAAACACTGGGATTAACCAGGCTACTTATATAGAAACAGAAACACTGGGATTAACAGGCTACTTATATAGAAACAGAACACTGGGATTAACCAGGCTACTTATATAGAAACACTGGGATTAACCAGGCTACTTATATAGAAACAGAAACACTGGGATTAACCAGGCTACTTATATAGAAACAGAAACACTGGGATTAACCAGGCTACTTATATAGAAACACTGGGATTAACCAGGCTACTTATATAGAAACAGAAACACTGGGATTAACCAGGCTATTTATATAGAAACAGAAACACTGGGATTAACCAGGCTACTTATATAGAAACACTGGGATTAACCAGGCTACTTATATAGAAACAGAAACACTGGGATTAACCAGGCTACTTATATAGAACACTGGGATTAACCAGGCTACTTATATAGAAACAGAAACACTGGGATTAACCAGGCTACTTATATAGAAACACTGGATTAACCAGGCTACTTATATAGAAACACTGGGATTAACCAGGCTACTTATATAGAAACACTGGATTAACCAGGCTATTTATATAGAAACAGAAACACTGGGATTAACCAGGCTACTATATAGAAACACTGGGATAACCAGGCTACTTATATAGAAACACTGGGATTAACCAGGCTATTTATATAGAAACACTGGGATTAACCAGGCTACTTATATAGAAACACTGGAGTAACCAGGCTACTTATATAGAAACACTGGGATTAACCAGGCTACTTATATAGAAACACTGGGATTAACCAGGCTATTTATATAGAAACACTGGGATTAACCAGGCTACTTATATAGAAACACTGGGATAACCAGGCTACTTATATAGAAACACTGGGATTAACCAGGCTACTTATATAGAAACACTGGGATTAACCAGGCTACTTATATAGAAACACTGGGATTAACCAGGCTACTTATATAGAAACACTGGGATTACCAGACTACTTATATAGAAACACTGGATTAACCAGGCTACTATATAGAAACCAGAAACAATGGGATTAACCAGGCTACTTATATAGAAACACTGGGATAACCAGGCTACTTATATAGAAACACTGCGGATTAACCAGGCTACTTATATAGAAACACTGGATTAACCAGGCTACTTATATAGAACACTGGGATTAACCAGGCTATTATATAGAAACACTGGGATTAACCAGCTACTTATATAGAAACAGAAACACTGGATAACCAGGCTACTTATATAGAAACACTGGGATTAACCAGGCTACTTATATAGAAACAGAAACACTGGGATTAACCAGGCTACTTATATAGAAACACTGGGATTAACCAGGCTACTTATAATGAACAGAAACCCTGGCGGATTAACCAGGCTACTTATATAGAAACAGGAAACACTGGGATTAACCAGGCTACTTATATAGAAACACTGGGATTAACCAGGCTACTTATATAGAAACACTGGGATTAACCAGGCTACTTTATATAGAAACACTGGGATTAACCAGGCTACTTATATAGAAACACTGGGATTAACCAGGCTACTTATATAGAAACACTGGGATTAACCAGGCTACTTATATAGAAACACTGGGATTAACCAGGCTACTTATATAGAAACACTGGGATTAACCAGGCTACTTATATAGAAACAGAAACACTGGGATTAACCAGGCTACTTATATAGAAACAGAAACACTGGGATTAACCAGGCTACTTATATAGAAACAGGAAACACTGGATTAACCAGGCTACTTATATAGAAACAGAAACACTGGATTAACCAGGCTACTTATATAGAAACAGAAACACTGGGATTAACCAGGCTACTTATATAGAAACAGAAACACTGGGATTAACCAGGCTACTTATATAGAAACAGAAACACTGGGATTAACCAGGCTACTATATAGAAACAGCAGCAACGCTGATTAGACATGGGCCTGCGTTCCCCAAATGACACCCTATACCATATGTAAAGTAGTGCACTATGTAGGGAATAGGGTACTAAATCGTGTAGCAAGTATGCGCTCTTCTCTTTCTCACACTAATATTTACCTGATGGGAATTAGACAATGTAATTTCCTGCTTACTCTAGCGTGCTGAAACACTAAACTAAAGATGGCAGAAACCTACATGCTTGTCTCAGGTCTACTGTTAAAGGGGTAGTTGGGGATTTTGGCAATGAAGCCCTTTATCTACACTATATATATATATACAAAGTATGTGGTCACCCCCTTCAAATTAGTGGATTTGGCTATTTCAGCCACACCCTTTACTGACAGGTGTATAAAATCTAGCACACAGCCATGCAATCTCCATAGACAAACATTGACATTAGAATGACCTTACTGAAGAGCTCAGTGACTTTCAACGTGGCACCGTCATAGGATGACACCTTTCCAACGATTCAAATGTCTTCCCTACTAGAGCTGCCCCGGTCAACTAGTAAGTGCTGTTATTGTGATGTGGAAACGTCGAGGAGCAACAACGGCTCAGGCGTGAAGTGGTAGGCCGCACAAGCTCACAGAACGGGACCGCCAAGTGCTGAAGGGCGTAGAGGGTAAAAATCGCCTGTCCTGGGATACAACACTCACTACCGTGTTCCCAAACTGCCTCTGGAAGCAACGTCGGCACATCAACTGTTCGTGAAATGGGTTTCCATGGCCGAGCAGCCGCACACAGGCCTAACATCACCGTGCTCAATGCCAAGCGTTGGCTGGAGTGGTGTAAAGCTCGCCGCCATTGGACTCTGGAGCAGTGGAAACGCGTTCTCTGGAGTGATGAATCACGCTTCACAATGTGGCCTGCACAGAGCCCTGACCTCAACCCCATCGAACACCTTTAGGATGAATTGGAACGCTGACTGCGAGCCAGGCCTAACCGCCCAACATCAGTGCCCGACCTCACTAATGCTCGAGGCTGAATGGGCACAAGTCCCCGCATCAATGTTCCAACATCTAGTGGAAAGCCTTCCCAGAAGAGTGGAGGCTGTTATAGCGGCAATGTTCCAACATCTAGTGGAAAGCCTTCCCAGAACAGTAGAGGCTGTTATAGCAGCAAAGGGGGAACCAACTCCATATTAATGCCCCTGATTTTGTAAGGAGATGTTCGATGAGAAGATGCCCACATACATTTGGTCATGTAGTGTACTGCCTCAGAGTGAAGGTGAAAGGTCGACTGTACCCTCATGAGAACAGAACAGCGTTTGTGAAGCATTAGTTAAATTCTCTGGTCTTTTCCTCCTCTGAGGCCTTTGAAGGTAATAGGAGCCGTCAGTAGCTGCAGGGGATTCCTACAATATATGCTTCCATTCCACTATACTACTAGTTCTCTCTCTCTCCTCTCTCTCTCTCTCTCTCTCTCTCTCTCTCTCTCTCTCTGTCTCTCTGTCTGTCTGCTCTCGTCTCTCTCTCTCTCTCTCTCTCTTCTCTCTCTTTCTCGTTCTCTCTTCTCTCTGTCTCTCTCTCGTGTCTTCTGTCTGCTCTCTCTGTCTCTCTGCTCTACTCTTCTCTGTCCTCTGCCTCTCTCTCTCTCTGTCTCTCTCTGTCTTTCTCGTCTTCTCTCTCTCTCTCTCTGTCTCTCTCTCTCTCTCTCTCTCTATCTCTGTCTCTCTCTCTATCTCTGTCTCTCTCTCTCTCTCTCTCTCTCTCGTCGTTCCTCTCTCTCTCTCTCTGTCTCTCCTCTCTAAGTCTCTCTCTCATCTCCCTGTCTCGTCTCTCGTCTTCTTCTCCTGATCTCCTCTCTCTCTCTCCCTCTTCTCTCTCTCTTCTCTCTCTCTGTTCTCTCTTCTCTCTCTCTCTCTCTCTCTCTGTCTCTCTGTCTGTCTGTCCTCTCTCTCTCTCTCTCTCTCTCTCTCTCTCTCTCTCTCTCTCTCTCTCTCTCTCTCTCTCTCTCTCTCTCCTCTCGTCTCTCTCTCTGTGTCTCTGTCTCTCTCTCTGTCTCTCTCTCTCTCTCTCTGTCTCTCTCTTGGTCTCTCTCTCTCTGTCTCTCTCCTGTCTCTCCTCTCTCTCTCTCTCTCTCTCTTCTCTCTCTGTCTCTCTCTCTCTCTCTCTCTCTCTCTCTCTCTGTCTCTCTCTGTCTTCTCTCTCATCTCTCTGTCTCTTTCTCTCTCTCTGTCTCTCTCTCTCTCTCTCTCTCTCTCATAGACTATCAGAATATATGGTAGTATTTCTTCTCTCCATCAGTTTGGTAAGCTACTAGCCCTGTTCTGACTGAGGAGGAATGTGGAGGCTGAATGGTGTATGATAGTGTATATTTGACCAACCCCCCACCAGCAGCCATCTTGTACAGTAATATTGGTATTAGAAGGAGAAGGAGTGTCCTAACAGAGTGTCCTAACAGAGTGTCCTAACAGACTGTCCTAACAGACTGGGTTGTTAACTGCTTGCTGGGGGCGGATTTGAGGCCCATGGTCCTCCTCCCTGCATGACTAGCCAGACACTGACTCTAGCTTCACTGTGGAGTGCCTCTCTCCTCCGAGACTCACCGTAGAGCCTCTTTCTCGTCCGAGACTCACCGTAGAGCCTCTCTCCCCTCTGAGACTCGCCGTAGAGCCTCTCTCTCCTCCGAGACTCACCGTAGAGCCTCTCTCTCCTCCAAGACTCACCGTCTCTCTCCTCCGAGACTCACCGTAGAGCTTCTCTCTCCTCCAAGACTCACTTTAGAGCCTCTCTCTCCTCCGAGACTCACCGTAGAGCCTCTCTCTCTCCTCCAAGACTCACCGTCTCTCTCCTCCGAGACTCACCGTAGAGCCTCTTTCTCTCCTCCAAGACTCACCGTCTCTCTCATCCGAGACCCACCATAGAGCCTCTCTCTCCTCCAAGACTCACTTTAGAGCCTCTCTCTTCTCCAAGACTCACCATAGAGCCTCTATCTCCTCCAAGACTCACCGTAGAGCCTCTCTCTCCTCCAAGACTCACCGTAGAGCCTCTCTCTCCTCCACGACTCACCGTAGAGCCTCTCTCTCCTCCAAGACTCACCGTTCCAGATAGGACTCTTTTGGTTCCAGGTCAAACCCTTTTGGTTCCAGATAGAACTCTTTTGGTTCCAGATATAATTATTTTGGTTCCAGATAGAACTCTTTTGGTTCCAGATAGAACTCTTTTGGTTCCAGATAGAACTCTTTTGGTTCCAGATAGAACTCTTTTGGTTCCAGATAGAACTCTTTTGGTTCCAGATAGAACTCTTTTGGTTCCAGATAGAACTCTTTTGGTTCCAGATAGAATATTTTGGTCCCCGATAGAACTCTTCTGGTTCCAGTCGAAGAGAAAGAGGAGAGGGAGAGAGAGGAAAGAGGAGGAGAGGAGGGGGGGAGAGGGAGAGAGAGGAAAGAGGAGGAGAGGAGAGGAGAGGGAGAGAAAGAGGAGGAGAGGAGAGGAGAGAGAGGAAAGAGGAGGAGAGGAGAGGAGAGGGAGAGAGAGGAAAGAGGAGAGGAGAGTAGAGGGAGAGAGAGGAAAGAGGAGGAGAGGGAGAGAGAGGAAAGAGGAGAGGAGAGGAGAGGGAGAGATAGGAAAGAGGAGGAGAGGAGAGGGAGAGAGAGGAAAGAGGAGGAGGAGAGGAGAGGGAGAGAGAGGAAATAGGAGGAGAGGAGAGGAGAGGGAAAGAGAGGAAAGAGGAGGAGAGGAGAGGGAGAGAGAGGAAAGAGGAGGAGAGGAGAGGAGAGGGAGAGAGAGGAAAGAGGAGGAGGAGAGGAGAGAGAGAGAGGAGGAGAGGAGAGGAGAGAGGAAAGAGAAGGAGAGGAGTGGAGAGGAGAGGGAGAGAGAGGAACGAGGAGGAGGAGAGGAGAGAGAGAGAGAGGAGGAGAGGAGAGGAGAGAGGAAAGAGAAGGAGAGGAGTGGAGAGGAGAGGAGAGGGAGAGAGAGGAAAGAGGAGGAGGAGGAGAGGAGAGGGAGAGAGAAGAAAGAGGAGGAGGAGAGGAGATGTAGAGAGAGGAACGAGGAGGAGGAGAGGAGAGAGAGAGGAGGAGAGGAGAGGAGAGAGGAAAGAGAAGGAGAGGAGTGGAGAGGAGAGGGAGAGAGAGGAAAGAGGAGGAGGATGAGGAGGAGGAGAGAGAGAGTGAGAACATGCTGCAGGGGGCCCCTCTAGTCTATGTGGCACCAGATCAGTAATATTCATTACAAGCTCCAGAAGAAAAAAGGCCACATTGAGAAGTTTCCTCCTCTTCCTCTTTCCTCTTGTTGAGCTGCAGGTGTAGATGAGGGAGCTCTAAATCTATCAGAAACATAAACCTGACACCAGCATGGGAAAGAAACTACTTCTGTCGTTGTGAGATGTTGTTTGTAATGGTGCCTGGGGTTGGTTTGAGACACCAGCATAAGACTAAAATATGTCTTCCTCTGTGATATTAAAACAACTGTTTTGTTCCCAACATTCTGCCCTGTTGTCTTATTTATTTAGCCTCTGTTTGGCATGACAACTCTGTCTGTCTGTCTCTCTCTGTCTGTCTGTCTGTCTGTCTGTCTGTCTGTCTGTCTGTCTGTCTGTCTGTCTGTCTGTCTGTCTGTCTGTCTGTCTGTCTGTCTGTCTGTCTGTCTGTCTGTCTGTCTGTCTGTCTGTCTGTCTGTCTGTCTGTCTGTCTGTCTGTCTGTCTGTCTGTCTGTCTGTCTCTCTCTCTCTCTCTCTCTGTCTGTCTGTCTGTCTGTCTGTCTGTCTGTCTGTCTGTCTGTCTGTCTGTCTGTCTGTCTCTCTCTCTGTCTGTCTGTCTGTCTGTCTGTCTGTCTGTCTGTCTGTCTGTCTGTCTGTCTGTCTGTCTGTCTCTGTCTGTCTGTCTGTCTGTCTGTCTGTCTGTCTGTCTGTCTGTCTGTCTGTCTGTCTGTGTCTGTCTGTGTCTGTCTGTCTGTCTGTCTGTCTGTCTGTCTGTCTGTCTGTCTGTCTGTCTGTCTGTCTGTCTGTCTGTCTGTCTGTCTGTCTGTCTGTCTGTCTGTCTGTCTGTCTGTCTGTCTGTCTGTCTGTCTGTCTGTCTGTCTGTCTCTGTCTGTCTCTGTCTGTGTCTGTCTGTCTGTCTCTGTCTGTCTGTCTGTCTGTCTGTCTCTGTCTGTCTCTGTCTGTCTCTGTCTGTCTGTGTCTGTCTGTCTGTCTGTCTGTCTGTCTGTCTGTCTCTCTCTCTCTCTCTCTCTCTCTCTCTCTCTCTCTCTCTCTCTCTCTCTCTCTCTCTCTCTCTCTCTCTCTCTCTCTCTCTCTCTCTCTCTCTCTCTCTCTCTCTCTCTCTCTCTCTCTCTCTCTCTCTCTCTCTCAACAAATAGTGCTGCATCCCAGTTGAAAGCAGATTTCAACAGCAGTCATCTCACTGGGGCTTTCTCAGGTTGAGGAATGAGAATGGCAGGATTTCTCACCAGGCCTTCAGGAGCATTTATCTTTCTGACGAGGCTCTGACAGGTTTGTTTTTAGTGCTATAAGTCCCATTTACAGAAGTGTGTGTGTGACTCGTATGTTTCATTGACAGTAAGATGTTTAATCCTGATCTGCCAGGGAGGATCGTTACCTGCTGGTTCTAGCTGTTGTTATAGTAATGCCTCAGAATCTCTTCTGGTGCTTTCTAAAGCCAGGAGACGTTCTTCTGATTGGCTCCCTTCAACATAGCTCAGCATAGCTCCAACACGGGGCTTCTAGAGGGGCTTCTAGAGGGGCTTCTAGAGGGGCTTCTAGAGGGGCTTCTAGAGGGCTTCTAGAGGGGCTTCTAGAGGGCTTCTAGAGGGGCTTCTAGAGGGGCTTCTAGAGAGCTTCTAGAGGAGCTTCTAGAGGAGCTTTTAGAGGGCTTCTATAGGGCTTCTAGAGGGCTTCTAGAGGGGCTTATAGAGAAGCTTCTAGAGGGGCTTCTAGAGGGGTTTCTAGAGGGGCTTCTAGAGGGCTTCTAGAGGAGCTTCCAGAGGGGATTCTAGAGGGCTTCTAGAAGGGCTTCAAGAGGGGCTTCTAGAGGGCCTCTAGAGGGGTTTCTAGAGGGGCTTCTAGAGGGCTTCTAGAGGGGCTTCTAGAGGAGCTTCTAGAGGGCTATTAGAGGTCTTCTAGAGGGGCTTCTAGAGGGCTATTAGAGGTCTTCTAGAGGGGCTTCTAGAGGGCTATTAGATGGCTTCTAGAGGGGCTTCTAGAGGGCTATTAGAGGTCTTCTAGAGGGGCTTCTAGAGGTCTTCTAGAGGGGCTTCTAGATGGCTTCTAGAGGGGCTTCTAGAGGGCTATTAGAGGTCTTCTAGAGGGGCTTCTAGAGTGGCTTCTAGAGGGCTTCTAGAGGAGCTTCTAGATGGGATTCTAGAGGGCTTCTAGAGGGCTATTAGAGGTCTTCTAGAGGGTCTTCTAGAGGGCTTCTAGAGGGCTATTAGAGGTCTTCTAGAGGGGCTTCTAGAGGGCTATTAGATGGCTTCTAGAGGGGCTTCTAGAGGGCTATTAGAGGTCTTCTAGAGGGGCTTCTAGAGGTCTTCTAGAGGGGCTTCTAGATGGCTTCTAGAGGGGCTTCTAGAGGGCTATTAGAGGTCTTCTAGAGGGGCTTCTAGAGGGCTTCTAGAGGGCTTCTAGAGGGGCTACTAGAGGGCTTCTAGAGGGGCTTCTAGAGGGGCTTCTAGAGGGCTTCTAGAGGGGCTACTAGAGGGCTTCTAGAGGGGCTTCTAGAGGGGCTTCTAGAGGGGCTACTAGAGGGCTTCTAGAGGGGCTTCTAGAGGGCTTCCAAGCTTCCAAACTGCCTTCATAGCGCCCATATTACATGAATTCTATTACATTTATTAAGCGATCATGTCGGTCCAAGACGCCAAGCATCGGCATCTAGAAGGCTTCCACGTTTACAGCTCCCAGCTCTCCTCTTCATGGACGGTGTTTCGCCCGTCTCTTCTGAGCATATTGCTGTTGTCATTGACAACCACCTCTTCTTCTTCTATTGATGTTGGTGTGAATGTGATCACCTCATCGTGTCTACAGAGCGGAGGATGTCTGGTTTCCGTAAGGAAATCATCCCACCATGCTGTCCACTATCTCTGTGTATCTAGACCAGTCTGTCTCTACTGTAGCCTGAGGCTGGGATCAGCCAGCTGAGCACAGAGGTCGTGACCTCCCCCTGCGATGCGATGTTAAGTTCCTGCTATGATGTTTCCTCTGCTGGCTGGCCGGGTTCTATTGGTAAACCATTACTCTATAGACCTGCAGTATCTCTATAGACCTGCAGTATCTCTATAGACCTGCAGTATCTCTGTAGACCTGCAGTATCTCTGTCGACCTGCAGTATCTCTGTAGACCTGCAGTATCTCTGTCGACCTGCAGTATCTCTGTAGACCTGCAGTATCTCTGTCGACCTGCAGTATCTCTGTCGACCTGCAGTATCTCTGTAGACCTGCAGTATCTCTGTAGACCTGCAGTATCTCTATAGACCTGCAGTATCTCTATAGACCTGCAGTATCTCTGTAGACCTGCAGTATCTCTATAGACCTGCAGTATCTCTATAGACCTGCAGTATCTCTGTAGACCTGCAGTATCTCTATAGACCTGCAGTATCTCTGTCAACCTGCAGTATCTCTGTAGACCTGCAGTATCTCTGTAGACCTGCAGTATCTCTGTCGACCTGCAGTATCTCTGTAGACCTGCAGTATCTCTATAGACCTGCAGTATCTCTGTCGACCTGCAGTATCTCTGTAGACCTGCAGTATCTCTATAGACCTGCAGTATCTCTGTAGACCTGCAGTATCTCTGTAGACCTGCAGTATCTCTATAGGCCTGCAGTATCTCTATAGGCCTGCAGTATCTCTATAGGCCTGCAGTATCTCTGCAGTATCTCTGTAGGCCTGCAGTTTCTCTGTCGACCTGCAGTATCTCTATAGACCTGCAGTATCTCTGTAGACCTGCAGTATCTCTGTAAACCTGCAGTATCTCTGTAGACCTGCAGTATCTCTATAGGCCTGCAGTATCTCTATAGGCCTGCAGTATCTCTATAGGCCTGCAGTATCTCTGCAGTATCTCTGTAGGCCTGCAGTATCTCTGTCGACCTGCAGTATCTCTGTCGACCTGCAGTATCTCTATAGACCTGCAGTATCTCTATAGACCTGCAGTATCTCTGTCGACCTGCAGTATCTCTGTAGACCTGCAGTATCTCTATAGACCTGCAGTATCTCTATATACCTGCAGTATCTCTGTAGACCTGCAGTATCTCTGTAGACCTGCAGTATCTCTATAGACCTGCAGTATCTCTATAGACCTGCAGTATCTCTGTAGACCTGCAGTATCTCTATAGACCTGCAGTATCTCTGTCGACCTGCAGTATCTCTGTAGACCTGCAGTATCTCTGTAGACCTGCAGTATCTCTGTCGACCTGCAGTATCTCTGTAGACCTGCAGTATCTCTATAGACCTGCAGTATATCTGTCGACCTGCAGTATCTCTGTAGACCTGCAGTATCGCTATAGACCTGCAGTATCTCTGTAGACCTGCAGTATCTCTGTAGACCTGCAGTATCTCTGTAGACCTGCAGTATCTCTATAGGCCTGCAGTATCTCTATAGGCCTGCAGTATCTCTGCAGTATCTCTGTAGGCCTGCAGTTTCTCTGTCGACCTGCAGTATCTCTGTCGACCTGCAGTATCTCTATAGACCTGCAGTATCTCTGTAGACCTGCAGTATCTCTGTAGACCTGCAGTATCTCTGTAGACCTGCAGTATCTCTATAGGCCTGCAGTATCTCTATAGGCCTGCAGTATCTCTATAGGCCTGCAGTATCTCTGCAGTATCTCTGTAGGCCTGCAGTATCTCTGTCGACCTGCAGTATCTCTGTCGACCTGCAGTATCTCTATAGACCTGCAGTATCTCTATAGACCTGCAGTATCTCTGTCGACCTGCAGTATCTCTGTAGACCTGCAGTATCTCTATAGACCTGCAGTATCTCTATATACCTGCAGTATCTCTGTAGACCTGCAGTATCTCTGTAGACCTGCAGTATCTCTATAGACCTGCAGTATCTCTATAGACCTGCAGTATCTCTTTAGACCTGCAGTATCTCTATAGACCTGCAGTATCTCTATAGACCTGCAGTATCTCTGTAGACCTGCAGTATCTCTATAGACCTGCAGTATCTCTATAGACCTGCAGTATCTCTGTAGACCTGCAGTATCTCTATAGACCTGCAGTATCTCTGTCGACCTGCAGTATCTCTGTAGACCTGCAGTATCTCTGTAGACCTGCAGTATCTCTGTCGACCTGCAGTATCTCTGTAGACCTGCAGTATCTCTATAGACCTGCAGTATCTCTGTCGACCTGCAGTATCTCTGTAGACCTGCAGTATCTCTATAGACCTGCAGTATCTCTGTAGACCTGCAGTATCTCTGTAGACCTGCAGTATCTCTGTAGACCTGCAGTATCTCTATAGGCCTGCAGTATCTCTATAGGCCTGCAGTATCTCTATAGGCCTGCAGTATCTCTGCAGTATCTCTGTAGGCCTGCAGTTTCTCTGTCGACCTGCAGTATCTCTGTCAACCTGCAGTATCTCTATAGACCTGCAGTATCTCTGTAGACCGGTAGTATCTCTGTAAACCTGCAGTATCTCTGTAGACCTGCAGTATCTCTATAGGCCTGCAGTATCTCTATAGGCCTGCAGTATCTCTATAGGCCTGCAGTATCTCTGCAGTATCTCTGTAGGCCTGCAGTATCTCTGTCGACCTGCAGTATCTCTGTCGACCTGCAGTATCTCTATAGACCTGCAGTATCTCTATAGACCTGCAGTATCTCTGTCGACCTGCAGTATCTCTGTAGACCTGCAGTATCTCTATAGACCTGCAGTATCTCTATATACCTGCAGTATCTCTGTAGACCTGCAGTATCTCTGTAGACCTGCAGTATCTCTATAGACCTGCAGTATCTCTATAGACCTGCAGTATCTCTGTAGACCTGCAGTATCTCTATAGACCTGCAGTATCTCTGTCGACCTGCAGTATCTCTGTAGACCTGCAGTATCTCTGTAGACCTGCAGTATTTCTGTCGACCTGCAGTATCTCTGTAGACCTGCAGTATCTCTATAGACCTGCAGTATATCTGTCGACCTGCAGTATCTCTGTAGACCTGCAGTATCGCTATAGACCTGCAGTATCTCTGTAGACCTGCAGTATCTCTGTAGACCTGCAGTATCTCTGTAGACCTGCAGTATCTCTATAGGCCTGCAGTATCTCTATAGGCCTGCAGTATCTCTGCAGTATCTCTGTAGGCCTGCAGTATATCTGTCGACCTGCAGTATCTCTATAGACCTGCAGTATCTCTATAGACCTGCAGTATCTCTGTAGACCTGCAGTATCTCTATAGACCTGCAGTATCTCTGTCGACCTGCAGTATCTCTGTAGACCTGCAGTATCTCTGTAGACCTGCAGTATTTCTGTCGACCTGCAGTATCTCTGTAGACCTGCAGTATCTCTATAGACCTGCAGTATATCTGTCGACCTGCAGTATCTCTGTAGACCTGCAGTATCGCTATAGACCTGCAGTATCTCTGTAGACCTGCAGTATCTCTGTAGACCTGCAGTATCTCTGTAGACCTGCAGTATCTCTATAGGCCTGCAGTATCTCTATAGGCCTGCAGTATCTCTGCAGTATCTCTGTAGGCCTGCAGTTTCTCTGTCGACCTGCAGTATCTCTGTCGACCTGCAGTATCTCTATAGACCTGCAGTATCTCTGTAGACCTGCAGTATCTCTGTAGACCTGCAGTATCTCTGTAGACCTGCAGTATCTCTATAGGCCTGCAGTATCTCTATAGGCCTGCAGTATCTCTATAGGCCTGCAGTATCTCTGCAGTATCTCTGTAGGCCTGCAGTATCTCTGTCGACCTGCAGTATCTCTGTCGACCTGCAGTATCTCTATAGACCTGCAGTATCTCTATAGACCTGCAGTATCTCTGTAGACCTGCAGTATCTCTATAGACCTGCAGTATCTCTATAGACCTGCAGTATCTCTGTAGACCTGCAGTATCTCTATAGACCTGCAGTATCTCTGTCGACCTGCAGTATCTCTGTAGACCTGCAGTATCTCTGTAGACCTGCAGTATCTCTATAGACCTGCAGTATCTCTATAGACCTGCAGTATCTCTGTAGACCTGCAGTATCTCTATAGACCTGCAGTATCTCTATAGACCTGCAGTATCTCTGTAGACCTGCAGTATCTCTATAGACCTGCAGTATCTCTGTCGACCTGCAGTATCTCTGTAGACCTGCAGTATCTCTGTAGACCTGCAGTATCTCTGTCGACCTGCAGTATCTCTGTAGACCTGCAGTATCTCTATAGACCTGCAGTATCTCTGTCGACCTGCAGTATCTCTGTAGACCTGCAGTATCTCTATAGACCTGCAGTATCTCTGTAGACCTGCAGTATCTCTGTAGACCTGCAGTATCTCTGTAGACCTGCAGTATCTCTATAGGCCTGCAGTATCTCTATAGGCCTGCAGTATCTCTATAGGCCTGCAGTATCTCTGCAGTATCTCTGTAGGCCTGCAGTTTCTCTGTCGACCTGCAGTATCTCTGTCAACCTGCAGTATCTCTATAGACCTGCAGTATCTCTGTAGACCGGTAGTATCTCTGTAAACCTGCAGTATCTCTGTAGACCTGCAGTATCTCTATAGGCCTGCAGTATCTCTATAGGCCTGCAGTATCTCTATAGGCCTGCAGTATCTCTGCAGTATCTCTGTAGGCCTGCAGTATCTCTGTCGACCTGCAGTATCTCTGTCGACCTGCAGTATCTCTATAGACCTGCAGTATCTCTATAGACCTGCAGTATCTCTGTCGACCTGCAGTATCTCTGTAGACCTGCAGTATCTCTATAGACCTGCAGTATCTCTATATACCTGCAGTATCTCTGTAGACCTGCAGTATCTCTGTAGACCTGCAGTATCTCTATAGACCTGCAGTATCTCTATAGACCTGCAGTATCTCTGTAGACCTGCAGTATCTCTATAGACCTGCAGTATCTCTGTCGACCTGCAGTATCTCTGTAGACCTGCAGTATCTCTGTAGACCTGCAGTATCTCTGTCGACCTGCAGTATCTCTGTAGACCTGCAGTATCTCTATAGACCTGCAGTATATCTGTCGACCTGCAGTATCTCTGTAGACCTGCAGTATCGCTATAGACCTGCAGTATCTCTGTAGACCTGCAGTATCTCTGTAGACCTGCAGTATCTCTGTAGACCTGCAGTATCTCTATAGGCCTGCAGTATCTCTATAGGCCTGCAGTATCTCTGCAGTATCTCTGTAGGCCTGCAGTTTCTCTGTCGACCTGCAGTATCTCTGTCGACCTGCAGTATCTCTATAGACCTGCAGTATCTCTGTAGACCTGCAGTATCTCTGTAGACCTGCAGTATCTCTGTAGACCTGCAGTATCTCTATAGGCCTGCAGTATCTCTATAGGCCTGCAGTATCTCTATAGGCCTGCAGTATCTCTGCAGTATCTCTGTAGGCCTGCAGTATCTCTGTCGACCTGCAGTATCTCTGTCGACCTGCAGTATCTCTATAGACCTGCAGTATCTCTATAGACCTGCAGTATCTCTGTCGACCTGCAGTATCTCTGTAGACCTGCAGTATCTCTATAGACCTGCAGTATCTCTATATACCTGCAGTATCTCTGTAGACCTGCAGTATCTCTGTAGACCTGCAGTATCTCTATAGACCTGCAGTATCTCTATAGACCTGCAGTATCTCTGTCGACCTGCAGTATCTCTGTAGACCTGCAGTATCTCTATAGACCTGCAGTATCTCTGTAGACCTGCAGTATCTCTATAGACCTGCAGTATCTCTGTCGATCCTGCAGTATCTCTGTAGACCTGCAGTATCTCTGTAGACCTGCAGTATCTCTATAGACCTGCAGTATCTCTATAGGCCTGCAGTATCTCTGTAGACCTGCAGTATCTCTGCAGTATCTCTGTAGACCTGCAGTATCTCTGTGCATCTGCAGTATCTCTGTCGACCTGCAGTATCTCTGTAGATCTGCAGTATCTCTGTCGACCTGCAGTATCTCTGTAGACCTGCAGTATCTCTGTGGATCTGCAGGATCTCTGTCGACCTGCAGTATCTCTATAGACCTGCAGTATCTCTGTAGACCTGCAGTATCTCTATAGACCTGCAGTATCTCTATAGACCTGCAGTATCCCTCTCCCTCTGACCAACCACAAACCTCCTCTATACTGCTGTAGCCTCTATACTGCTGTAGCCTCTATACTGTTGTAGTCTCTATACTGCTGTAGCCTCTATACTGCTGTAGTCTCTATACTGCTGTAGTCTCTAGCCTCTATACTGCTCTAGCCTCTATACTGCTGTAGCCTCTATACTGCTGTAGCCTCTATACTGCTGTAGCCTCTATACGGCTGTTGCCTCTATACTGCTGTAGTCTCTATACTGCTGTAGTCTCTAGCCTCTATACTGCTGTAGGCTCTAGCCTCTATACTGCTTTAGTCTCTATACTGCTGTAGTCTCTATACTGCTGTAGTCTCTAGCCTCTATACTGCTGTAGCCTCTATACTGCTGTAGCCTCTATACTGCTGTAGCCTCTATACTGCTGTAGCCTCTATACGGCTGTAGCCTCTATACTGCTGTAGTCTCTATACTGCTGTAGTCTCTAGCCTCTATACTGCTGTAGGCTCTAGCCTCTATACTGCTGTAGTCTCTATACTGCTGTAGCCTCTAGCCTCTATACTGCTGTAATCTCTATACTGCTGTAGCCTCTATACTGCTGTAGTCTCTATACTGCTGTAGCCTCTATACTGCTGTAGCCTCTATACTGCTGCACTGTAGCCTCTATACTGCTGCACTGTAGCCTCTATACTGCTGTAGTCCCTAGCCTCTATATCATGCTGTTGTCTCTATACTGCTGTAGTCTCTAGCCTCTATACTGCTGTAGTCTCTATACTGCTGTAGCCTCTAGCCTCTATACTGCTGTACTCTCTATACTGCTGTAGCCTCTATACTGCTGTAGCCTCTAGCCTCTATACTGCTGTAGCCTCTATACTGCTGTAGCCTCTATACTGCTGTAGTCTCTATACTGCTGTAGTCTCTATACTGCTGTAGTCTCTATACTGCAGTAGCCTCTATACTGCTGTAGCCTCTATACTGCTGTAGACTCTATACTGCTGTAGCCTCTAGTCTCTATACTGCTGTAGGCTCTATACTGCTTCTCTATCCTGTCTCTAACCTGTCTCTAGCCTGTCTATATCCTGTCTCTAACCTGTCTCTATCCTTTCTCTAACCTTTCTCTAGGTACAGGAGGCCGGTAGATAGAAGGATCAGGAGGCTGGTAGATAGGAGGATCAGGAGGCTGGTAGATAGAGGGATCAGGAGGCTGGTAGATAGAAGGATCAGGAGGCTGGTAGATAGAAGGATCAGGAGGCCGGTAGATAGAAGGATCAGGAGGCTGGTAGATAGAAGGATCAGGAGGCTGTAGATAGAAGTACCAGGAGGCTGGTAGATAGAAGGATCAGGAGGCTGGTAGATAGAAGAATCAGGAGGCTGTAGATAGAAGTACCAGGAGGCTGGTAGATAGAAGGATCAGGAGGCTGGTAGATAGAAGGATCAGGAGGCTGTAGATAGAAGTACCAGGAGGCTGGTAGATAGAAGGATCAGGAGGCTGGTAGATAGAAGGATCAGGAGGCTGTAAATAGAAGGACCAGGAGGCTGGTAGATAGGAGGATCAGGAGGCTGGTAGATAGAAGGATCAGGAGGCTGGTAGATAGAAGGATCAGGAGGCTGTAGATAGAAGGATCAGGAGGCTGGTAGATAGGAGGATCAGGAGGCTGGTAGGTTGAAGGATCAGGAGGCTGTAGATAGAAGGAAGGATCAGGAGGCTGGTAGATAGAAGGATCAGGAGGCTGGTAGGTTGAAGGATCAGGAGGCTGTAGATAGAAGGAAGGATCAGGAGGCTGGTAGATAGAAGGATCAGGAGGCTGTAGATAGAAGGAAGGATCAGGAGATTGATAGGAGAAATGGTTCTCCCTCACTCCATGCTGTTATTCCTGTATCTCCTCCTCCTCTCCTCCTATACCCCACCTCCTCCTCCTCCACCTCCTCCTCCTCTCCACCTCCTCCTCCTCTCCTCCTCCTCCTCCTCTCCTCCTCCTCCTCCCCCACCTCCTTCTCTTCTCCTCCTCCTCCTCCTCCTCCTCCTCCTCCTCCTCCTCCTCCTCTCCCCCACCTCATCTCCACCTCCTCCTCCTCTCCTCCCCTCCTCCTGCTCCTCCTCCCCTCCTCCTCCTCCCCTCCTCCTCCTCTCCCCCATCTCCTCTCCACCTCCCCCCTCCTCCTCCCCTCCTCTCCTCCACCTCCTCATCCACCTCCTCCTCCCCTCCTCCCCTCCTCCTCCCTCCTCTCCTCCACCTCCTCCTCCACCTCCTCCTCCCCTCCTCCACCTCCTCCTCCCCTCCTCCTCCTCCTCCTCTCCTCCACCTCCTCCTCCACCTCTTCCTCCCCTCCTCCTCCTCCTCCCCTCCTCCTCCTCCTCCTCCTCCTCCTCCTCCTCCTCCTCCACCTCCTCCTCCTCCTCCAACTAGATTATAATAAATGCTCTTGTTGTCATAATTCCTCTTCCTGCCAGTGAAGCACCACTTCTCCTCAGTGGTGTCACGTGTCTTGATGAAGTCATTGTCAGTTCTTTCTGCTCAGGAGAAGAGAGCCTGATTACAGCTGGTTAGAGTTGTATGTTTATGAGGTAAATGAGAGTAAGGCCTTAGTTTTACAGAGGAGAGGAGGAATAGATCTGGTCTCTCTAGAACGCTTTGCCAGGTTTCTATTTTCTGATTAGCAATTGTTGTGTGGTGTGGTGTGGTGTGTGGTGTGTGGTGTGTGGTGTGTGTGTGTGGTGTGTGTGTGTGGTGTGTGTATGGTGTGTGTGGTGTGTGTGTGGTGTGTGTGTGTGTGTGTAGATTGGCAAAGTGGTGTGTGTGGTGTGTGGTGTGTGTGGTGTGTGTGTAGATTGGCAAAGTGGTGTGTGTGTGTGTGTGTGTGTGGTGTGTGTGTGTATGTGGTGTGTGTTGTGTGTGGTGTGTGTAGATTGGCAAAGTGGTGTGTGGTGTGTGTGTGTGTGTGGTGTGTGTGTGTGTATATTGGCAAAGTGGTGTGTGTGTGTGGTGTGTGTGTGTGTGTGGTGTGTGTTGTGTGTGGTGTGTGTGTGTGTAGATTGGCAAAGTGGTGTGTGTGTGTGTGTATCAGGCCTAGCCTGTGATTAATGTGTTGGCAGTAGAGTTTGGGCAGAGTGATGTCACATCACAGCAGGTGTCTCAGCAGAGAGCCTGATAACCGCAGCTGGGACAGAACAATCACTCACACACACACACACGCACGCACGCACGCACGCACGCTGATGGTAGAGGTACCCAGGTGCAGTGGACTCATCTCTCCCCTGGAGGGAGAAGACGAAGATGTTGATGTATTGAGGATGAGAGACGGTGATCAGAGAGGAAGATGTTGATGTATTGAGAGACAGGGATCAGAGAGGAAGATGGTGATGTATTGAGAGACAGTGATCAGAGAGGAAGATGGTGATGTATTGAGAGACAGTGATCAGAGAGGAAGAGGTTGATGTATTGAGGATGAGAGACAGGGATCAGAGAGGAAGATGGTGATGTATTGAGAGACAGTGATCAGAGAGGAAGATGGTGATGTATTGAGAGACGGGGATCAGAGAGGAAGAGGTTGATGTATTGAGAGACAGTGAAGATGAAATACCATTTGGGAGTAGTTGTGGGATTGGTGTTGATGTGCTAACTGCTAGGGGGATCAGAGAGAGAGAGAGAGAGAGAGAGAGGGAGAGAGGGAAAGAGGGAAAGAGGGAAAGAGAGAGAGAGAGAGAGAGAGAGAGAGAGAGAGAGAGAGAGATGGCTACGCATGGCCTGGTCTGCAAGGAACTTGAAACATTGTATGAACTATTAACTAGCAAACTTCCAACATCGTGTCAAATATTCTGGTCCCTCAGAGTTTCCCCATCAGACAGACGGACGTCCAGACAGACTCTCACTCACTAATACCTATAGCCGAGTTCAGACAGAAACTGCAGTCCCTGTCCTCCCTACTGCAGTCCCTGTCCCCCCTACTGCAGTCCCTGTCTGCTCTACTGCAGTCCCTGTCCTCCCTACTGCAGTCCCTGTCCTCCCTACTGCAGTCCCTGTCCTCCCTACTGCAGTCCCTGTCTGCCCTACTGCAGTCCCTGTCTGCCCTACTGCAGTCCCTGTCTCCCCTACTGCAGTCCCTGTCCTCCCTACTGCAGTCCCTGTCCTCCCTACTGCAGTCCCTGTCTCCCATACTGCAGTCCCTGTCTGCCCTACTGCAGTCCCTGTCTTCCCTACTGCAGTCCCTGTCTTCCCTACTGCAGTCCCTGTCTTCCCTACTGCAGTCCCTGTCTGCCCTACTGGTTGTTCCACATGGTGATTAGTGGGAGAGGAGGATGGCTACTATTGGTCTAATCCAGGAAGGAGGCCCAGTCTAGAGACAAGCCCTAGTCCCCTACTCCCTAGTCCCCTACTCCCTAGTCCCCTACTCCCTAGAGGCCTCAACACTTGTGTAGATCTGTTAGGACTGGGTTAAATGTGGATGTGGATGTGCAGTCACCTGAAGTATAGACACATAGAGTCTAATACCTGTAGTTGAAGCTAAGAACACTGTATTTACTTAACCTTTATTTATCCTTTATTTAACCTTTATTTAACCTTTATTTAACCTTTACTTAACCTTTATTTATCCTTTATTTAACGAGGCAAGTCAGTTAAGAACACATTCTTATTTTACAATGACGCCTCCCAAAAGGTAAAGGGCCTCCTAAGGGGGGTCAAAAAATACAGGACAAAACACACATCATGACAAGAGAGACAACACTACATGACAACACAACATGACAACACTACATGACAACACAACATGACAACACAACATGACAACACAACATGACAACACAACATGACAACACTACATGACAACACTACATGACAACACAACATGACAACACAACATGACAACACTACATGACAACACAACATGACAACACAACATGACAACACAACATGACAACACAACATGACAACACAACATGACAACACTACATGACAACACAACATGACAACAACACATGACAACACAACATGACAACACTACATGACAACACAACATGACAACACAACATGACAACACAACATGACAACACAACATGACAACACAACATGACAACACTACATGACAACACAACATGACAACAACACATGACAACACAACATGACAACACAACATGACAACACAACATGACAACACAACATGACAACACTACATGACAACACAACATGACAACACAACATGACAACACTACATGACAACACAACATGACAACAACACATGACAACACAACATGACAACACTACATAAAGATGACAACGTAGCATGGTAGCAACACATGACAACACTACATAAAGATGACAACGTAGCATGGTAGCAACACATGACAACACAACATGACAACACTACATAAAGATGACAAAGTAGCATGGTAGCAACACATGACAACACTACATAAAGATGACAACGTAGCATGGTAGCAACACATGGCAACACTACATAAAGATGACAACGTAGCATGGTAGCAACACATGACAACACTACATAAAGATGACAACGTAGCATGGTAGCAACACATGGCAACACTACATAAAGATGACAACGTAGCATGGTAGCAACACATGGCAACACTACATAAAGATGACAACGTAGCATGGTAGCAACACATGACAACACTACATAAAGATGACAACGTAGCATGGTAGCAACACATGACAACACTACATAAAGATGACAACGTAGCATGGTAGCAACACATGACAACACTACATAAAGATGACAACGTAGCATGGTAGCAACACATGACAACACTACATAAAGATGACAACGTAGCATGGTAGCAACACATGACAACACTACATAAAGATGACAACGTAGCATGGTAGCAACACATGACAACACTACATAAAGATGACAACGTAGCATGGTAGCAACACATGACAACACTACATAAAGATGACAACGTAGCATGGTAGCAACACATGACAACACTACATAAAGATGACAACGTAGCATGGTAGCAACACATGACAACACTACATGGTAGCAACACATGACAACACTACATAAAGATGACAACGTAGCATGGTAGCAACACATGACAACACTACATAAAGATGACAACGTAGCATGGTAGCAACACATGACAACACTACATAAAGATGACAACGTAGCATGGTAGCAACACATGACAACACTACATAAAGATGACAACGTAGCATGGTAGCAACACATGACAACACTACATAAAGATGACAACGTAGCATGGTAGCAACACATGACAACACTACATAAAGATGACAATGTAGCATGGTAGCAACACATGACAACACTACATAAAGATGACAACGTAGCATGGTAGCAACACATGACAACACTACATAAAGATGACAACGTAGCATGGTAGCAACACATGACAACACTACATAAAGATGACAACGTAGCATGGTAGCAACACATGACAACACTACATAAAGATGACAACGTAGCATGGTAGCAACACATGACAACACTACATAAAGATGACAACGTAGCATGGTAGCAACACATGACAACACTACATAAAGATGACAACGTAGCATGGTAGCAACACATGACAACACTACATAAAGATGACAACGTAGCATGGTAGCAAAACATGACAACACTACATAAAGATGACAACGTAGCATGGTAGCAACACATGACAACACTACATAAAGATGACAACGTAGCATGGTAGCAACACATGGCAACACTACATAAAGATGACAACGTAGCATGGTAGCAACACATGGCAACACTACATAAAGATGACAACGTAGCATGGTAGCAACACATGGCAACACTACATAAAGATGACAACGTAGCATGGTAGCAACACATGACAACACTACATAAAGATGACAACGTAGCATGGTAGCAACACATGACAACACTACATAAAGATGACAACGTAGCATGGTAGCAACACATGACAACACTACATAAAGATGACAACGTAGCATGGTAGCAACACATGACAACACTACATAAAGATGACAACGTAGCATGGTAGCAACACATGACAACACTACATAAAGATGACAACGTAGCATGGTAGCAACACATGACAACACTACATAAAGATGACAACGTAGCATGGTAGCAGCACATGACAACACTACATAAAGATGACAACGTAGCATGGTAGCAACACATGACAACACTACATAAAGATGACAACGTAGCATGGTAGCAACACATGACAACACTACATAAAGATGACAACGTAGCATGGTAGCAACACATGACAACACTACATGGTAGCAACACATGACAACACTACATAAAGATGACAACGTAGCATGGTAGCAACACATGACAACACTACATGACAACACTACATGACAACACAACATGACAACACTACATGACAACACAACATGACAACACAACATGACAACACAACATGACAACACAACATGACAACACTACATGACAACACAACATGACAACAACACATGACAACACAACATGACAACACTACATGACAACACAACATGACAACACAACATGACAACACAACATGACAACACTACATGACAACACAACATGACAACACAACATGACAACACAACATGACAACACTACATGACAACACAACATGACAACAACACATGACAACACAACATGACAACACTACATGACAACACAACATGACAACACAACATGACAACACTACATGACAACACAACATGACAACAACACATGACAACACAACATGACAACACAACATGACAACACAACATGACAACACAACATGACAACACAACATGACAACACAACATGACAACACTACATGACAACACAACATGACAACAACACATGACAACACAACATGACAACACAACATGACAACACTACATGACAACAACACATGACAACAACACATGACAACAACACATGACAACACAACATGACAACACTACATGACAACAACACATGACAACAACACATGACAACACAACATGACAACACAACATGTCAACACAACATGACAACACTACATGACAACACAACATGACAACAACACATGACAACAACACGACAACACAACATGACAACACAACATGACAACACTACATGACAACACAACATGACAACAACACATGACAACACAACATGACAACACTACATAAAGATGACAAAGTAGCATGGTAGCAACACATGACAACACTACATAAAGATGACAACGTAGCATGGTAGCAACACATGACAACACTACATAAAGATGACAACGTAGCATGGTAGCAACACATGACAACACTACATAAAGATGACAACGTAGCATGGTAGCAACACATGACAACACTACATGGTAGCAACACATGACAACACTACATAAAGATGACAACGTAGCATGGTAGCAACACATGACAACACTACATGACAACACTACATAAAGATGACAACGTAGCATGGTAACAGTGGTCCTGTCGTGTCGTGTCCCTGTATATTTCGTTTATTTTTCTTTTTTTTTCATATTTTTCGTTTTTTACATAGCTATCCCTTTAAAAACTTTTTGCTAAACCTAAGCTTCCAAATACTCTCCTGCTACCCGCCTCACCCAATGTAGCTATTTTTCCTAAAGTATTTATATTTACTTCGGAACCCCCCCTCAACTGAAGCTAGCCAGCTAACCACCAGCTATGCTAGCGGTCTTCAGCTAACCGGTCATCAGCTAACCTGTAGTTCGGAAAGCTCTCGCCAGTTCGAACAACGCGACTCTAACCAGAGCATAACGGACCTATTTATTTTTCATCCCCGGATTCCCACCGCAAACGGAACATTTTTCAGCTGGATTTTTTTTGCTGGATCTTCACAACTAGCTATCTAGCTAAACCGCAACCCCGGATGATTACCCCTGGCTAGCGTTTCCACCCACTTAGCTTGAAGCTAGCCTGGCCTGCGCTACCACCGTAGCATACTCCTGAGCTACAATACCCGGGCCCACGACCGGTCTATCGATGTCACCGCATGAAGAGGAATAAACAGACTCACCCCATCGCGACGTCCCCCAAAGGCTAACTCTCTAGCCCTCGCTATCTCCCTGCTTGCTAATTCGGCCTGCTAACTGCTAGCTTGTCCAGCTCCGGTCCGCTAACTGCTACCTTGTCTAGCCCGGGCCTACAAACTGTTAGCTTGTTAGCACAGGCCTGCTAACCGCCTGAATCGCCGCGTCCCAAACGCTCACCGGACCCATATTTACTTTCTATCTCTTTTGACTTATAATTTGTTTATACCTTCCGGAAACCTGCCTCACCCAATGTGATACGGAATCGCTTTTACATTTTTAAATTTTTAGAACACACTCAAGAACCTCCAGAAGCTAACCAGCTATCTAGCTACAAGCTATTTAGTCATTGTTAGTTTTTTTTACCTGGATAACACTCGCCAGTCCAGCTTCCCTGCCCCATCCACCGCTACCCCCTGGACACTGATCTCTTGGCTACATAGCTGATGCACGCTGGACTGTCCATTAATCACGGTACTCCATTCTGCTTGTTTGTTTTATCTGTTGGCCCCGTTGCCTAGTCTACGCCATTTTACCTGCTGTTGTTGTGCTAGCTGATTAGCTGTTGTCTCACCTACTGTTTTAGCTAGCTTTCCCAATTCAACACCTGTGATTACTGTATGCCTCGCTGTATGTCTCTCTCAAATGTCAATATGCCTTGTATACTGTTGTTCAGGTTAGTTATCATTGTTTTAGTTCACAATGGAGCCCCTAGTTCCACTCTTCATACCCCTGATAACTCCTTTGTCCCACCTCCCACACATGCGGTGACCTCACCCATTACTACCAGCATGTCCAGAGATACAACCTCTCTCATCATCACCCAGTGCCTGGGCTTACCTCCGCTGTACCCGCACCCCACCATACCCCTGTCTGCGCATTATGCCCTGAATATATTCTACCATGCCCAGAAACCTGCTCCTCTTATTCTCTGTCCCCAACGCTCTAGGCGACCAGTTTTGATATCCTTTAGCCGCACCCTCATACTACTCCTTCTCTGTTCCGCGGGTGATGTGGAGGTAAACCCAGGCCCTGCATGTCCCCAGGCACCCTCATTTGTTGACTTCTGTGATCGAAAATGCCTTGGTTTCATGCATGTCAACATCAGAAGCCTCCTCCCTAAGTTTGTCTTACTCACTGCTTTAGCACACTCTGCTAACCCTGATGTCCTTGCTGTGTCTGAATCCTGGCTCAGGAAGGCCACCAAAAATTCAGAGATCTCCATACCCAACTATAACATCTTCCGTCAAGATAGAACTGCCAAAGGGGGAGGAGTTGCAGTTTACTCCAGAGATAGCCTGCAAAGTAATGTCATACTTTCCAGGTCCATACCCAAACAGTTCGAACTACTAATTTTGAAAATTACTCTCTCCAGAAATAAGTCTCTCACGGTTGCCGCCTGCTACCGACCCCCCTCAGCTCCCAGCTGTGCCCTGGACACCATTTGTGAATTGATCGCCCCCCATCTAGCTTCAGAGTTTGTTCTGTTGGGTGACCTAAACTGGGATATGCTTAACACCCCGCCAGTCCTACAATCTAAGCTAGATGCCCTCAATCTCACACAAATCATCAAGGAACCCACCAGGTACAACCCTAACTCTGTAAACAAGGGCACCCTCATAGACGTCATCCTGACCAACTGGCCCTCCAAATACACATCCGCTGTCTTCAACCAGGATCTCAGCGATCACTGCCTCATTGCCTGTATCCGCTACGGAGCCGCAGTCAAACGACCACCCCTCATCACTGTCAAACGCTCCCTAAAACACTTCTGTGAGCAGGCCTTTCTAATCGACCTGGCCCGGGTATCCTGGAAGGACATCGACCTCATCCCGTCAGTTGAGGATACCTGGTCATTCTTTGAAAGTAACTTCCTCACCATTTTAGATAAGCATGCTCCGTTCAAAAAATGCAGAACTAAGAACAGATACAGCCCTTGGTTCACCCCAGACCTGACTGCCCTCGACCAGCACAAAAACATCCTGTGGCGGACTGCAATAGCATCGAATAGTCCCCGTGATATGCAACTGTTCAGGGAAGTCCGGAACCAATACACGCAGTCAGTCAGGAAAGCTAAGGCCAGCTTCTTCAGGCAGAAGTTTGCATCCTGTAGCTCCAACTCCAAAAAGTTCTGGGACACTGTGAAGTCCATGGAGAACAAGAGCACCTCCTCCCAGCTGCCCACTGCACTGAGGCTAGGTAACACGGTCACCACTGATAAATCCATGATTATCGAAAACTTCAATAAGCATTTCTCAACGGCTGGCCATGCCTTCCGCCTGGCTACTTCAACCTCGGCCAACAGCTCCGCCCCCCCCGCAGCTCCTCGCCCAAGCCTCTCCAGGTTCTCCTTTACCCAAATCCAGATAGCAGATGTTCTGAAAGAGCTGCAAAATCTGGACCCGTACAAATCAGCTGGGCTTGACAATCTGGACCCTCTATTTCTGAAACTATCTGCCACCATTGTCGCAACCCCTATTACCAGCCTGTTCAACCTCTCTTTCATCTCGTCTGAGATCCCCAAGGATTGGAAAGCTGCCGCAGTCATCCCCCTCTTCAAAGGGGGAGACACCCTGGACCCAAACTGTTACAGACCTATATCCATCCTGCCCTGCCTATCTAAGGTCTTCGAAAGCCAAGTCAACAAACAGGTCACTGACCATCTCGAATCCCACCGTACCTTCTCCGCTGTGCAATCTGGTTTCCGAGCCGGTCACGGGTGCACCTCAGCCACACTCAAGGTACTAAACGATATCATAACCGCCATCGATAAAAGACAGTACTGTGCAGCCGTCTTCATCGACCTTGCCAAGGCTTTCGACTCTGTCAATCACCATATTCTTATCAGCAGACTCAGTAGCCTCGGTTTTTCGGATGACTGCCTTGCCTGGTTCACCAATTACTTTGCAGACAGAGTTCAGTGTGTCAAATCGGAGGGCATGCTGTCCGGTCCTCTGGCAGTCTCTATGGGGGTGCCACAGGGTTCAATTCTCGGGCCGACTCTTTTCTCTGTGTATATCAATGATGTTGCTCTTGCTGCGGGCGATTCCCTGATCCACCTCTACGCAGACGACACCATTCTATATACTTTCGGCCCGTCTTTGGACACTGTGCTATCTAACCTCCAAACAAGCTTCAATGCCATACAACACTCCTTCCGTGGCCTCCAACTGCTCTTAAACGCTAGTAAAACCAAATGCATGCTTTTCAACCGGTCGCTGCCTGCACCTGCATGCCCGACTAGCATCACCACCCTGGATGGTTCCGACCTAGAATATGTGGACGTCTATAAGTACCTAGGTGTCTGGCTAGACTGCAAACTCTCCTTCCAGACTCATATCAAACATCTCCAATGGCTCACAGCAGGGAAAGTAGAGATTTATTTACAGAGTTTAAACAGTAGTCTGGTGCTGTTAGTGTAGCTCACAGCAGGGAAAGTAGAGATTTATTTACAGAGTTTAAACAGTAGTCTGGTGATGTTAGTGTAGCTCACAGCAGGGAAAGTAGAGATTTATTTACAGAGTTTAAACAGTAGTCTGGTGATGTTAGTGTAGCTCACAGCAGGGGAAAGTAGACTGGGCTGCTGGGGGTTTAAAGAGACTCAGAGATGGTACTCTGAGGTGATTAGTTAGAGCTGTAATTAATATCATCATGCATTTTAAAATGACCCTAATGAAAATAAAACGGAACGACTAAAGAAGAGATGAACAAACATGTCCTCTGGGCTTCTTGATATGAATAGATTTACACTGGGGACCATGGAGTGTGTGTGTGTGTGTCTCTGTGTGTGTGTGTGTCTCTCTGTGTGTGTGTGTGTCTCTATGTGTGTGTGTGTGTGTGTGTGTCTCTCTCTGTGTGTGTGTGTGTGTGTGTGTGTGTGTGTCTCTATGTGTGTGTGTGTGTGTGTGTGTGTGTGTCTCTCTGTGTGTGTGTGTGTGTGTGTGTGTGTCTCTCTGTGTGTGTGTGTGTCTCTCTGTGTGTGTGTGTGTCTCTATGTGTGTGTGTGTGTGTGTGTCTCTCTGTGTGTGTGTGTGTGTGTGTGTGTGTGTGTGTCTCTCTCTGTGTGTGTGTGTGTGTGTGTGTGTGTGTGTGTCTCTATGTGTGTGTGTGTTTGTGTGTGTGTGTGTGTCTCTCTATGTGTATGTGTGTGTGTGTGTTTCTATGTGTGTGTGTGTGTCTCTCTGTGTGTGTGTGTGTGTGTGTGTCTCTCTCTGTGTGTGTGTGTGTGTGTTTCTCTCTCTCTGTGTGTGTGTGTGTGGGGGGGGGGGGGGGGTCTAAGTAAATGAGGCAGCAGTGGCGGCGTTAGGATTGGTCGGTTTTTCATTTCCAACCGGAATTGTCATTCTTCATTGTCTTTCTTCGTCTCTCGCAGGACTGTCTTTCTGTGCTTATGTGACCCGGCAAGATAACCACATTCAACACTTCAGTCAGGAACCGGTTGTGTAAGAAGATTGAGTTTCATTTTGCCGGGCCATTGTGTAGCCCTGAAAGGACTCCACGGAGCTGAAATCATCTCTATCTGTCCTGAATCCTTCTCTGCTCCCTGTCTGAGGTCAAACCATGTGTGACAGAGCCAAGAACCATGAAGGTCGTAGATAGTAGATAGTAGATAGTAGATAGTAGATAGTAGATAGTAGGTAGTAGATAGTAGGTAGTAGGTAGTAGATAGTAGATAGTAGATAGTAGATAGTAGGTAGTATATAATAGGTAGTAGGTAGTAGATAGTAGGTAGTAGATAGTAGATAGTAGGTAGTAGGTAGTAGATAGTAGATAGTAGGTAGTAGATAGTAGATAGTAGGTAGTAGGTAGTAGGTAGTAGGTAGTAGGTAGTAGATAGTAGATAGTAGGTAGTAGATAGTAGGTAGTAGGTAGTAGGTAGTAGATAGTAGATAGTAGGTAGTAGATAGTAGATAGTAGATAGTAGGTAGTAGATAGTAGGTAGTAGATAGTAGGTAGTAGATAGTAGATAGTAGATAGTAGGTAGTAGGTAGTAGGTAGTAGATAGTAGATAGTAGGTAGTAGATAGTAGGTAGTAGGTAGTAGGTAGTAGATAGTAGGTAGTAGGTAGTAGGTAGTAGATAGTAGATAGTAGGTAGTAGGTAGTAGGTAGTAGGTAGTAGATAGTAGATAGTAGATAGTAGGTAGTAGGTAGTAGGTAGTAGGTAGTAGATAGTAGGTAGTAGGTAGTAGATAGTAGATAGTAGATAGTAGATAGTAGATAGTAGATAGTAGGTAGTAGGTAGTAGGTAGTAGGTAGTAGATAGTAGGTAGCATGTAGTACCTACTACCTACTATCCAGTAGTGTGGAGTGCGATTGAGATTGCGTCATCTGTTGATCTGTTGGGGCGGTTTGCAAATTGAAGTGGGTCGAGGGTATCCGGGAAGATGCTGTTGATGTGAGCCATGGCCAGCCTTTCAAAGCACTTCATGGCTACCAAAGTGAGGGCTACGGGTGGTTTAGGCAGGTTACTTTCGCTTGCTTGGGCACAGGGACTATGGTGGTCTGCTTGAAACATGTAGGTAATATAGACTCGGTCAGGGACAGGTTGAAAATGTCAGTGAAGACACTTGCCAGTTGGTCAGCACATGCTTTGAGTACACGTCCTAGTGATCGGTCTGGACCCACAGCTTTGAATGTTGACCTGTTTAAAGGTCTTGCTCACATCGGCTTCAGAGAGCGTTATCACACAGTCGTCCAGAACAGCTGGAGCTCTCATGCACGCTTCAGTGTTGCTTGCCTCGACGCAAGTATAAAAGGCATTTAGCTTGTCTGGTAGGCTCTCGTCACTGGGCAGCTGGCGTCTGGTTTAACTTCTTGCGTCGAGCCATCCCGGATCCGGGATCGTGAATACAGCCTCAAGCTCATTACCATAACGCAACGTTAACTATTCATGAAAATCGCAAATGAAATGAAATTAATATACTAGCTCTCAAGCTTAGACCTTTTGTTAACAACACTGTCATCTCAGATTTTCAAAATATGCTTCTCAACCATAGCAAAACAAGCATTTGTGTAACAGCTAGCGCGGCTAGCGTAGCATTTAGCGTTAGCATCAGCAGGCAACATTTTCACAAAAACCAGAAAATCATTCAAATAAAATCATTACCTTTGAAGAACTTCAGATGTTTTCAATGAGGAGACTCTCAGTTAGATAGCAAATGCTCCGTTTCTCCTGAAAGATTATTTGTTTAGGAGAAATTGCTCCGTTTGGTGTGTCACGTGACACAAATTAACTCCATAATATCGACTGAAACATGGTAAACGTTGTTTAGAATCAATCCTCAAGGTGTTTTTCACATATCTCTTCATGATAAATCGTTCGTTGAAAGCCTCCTCTCTCCTCTCAATCACTGGATGACAGCGTGCAGCTTGTAGATTACGCACCAATTTAGACAAAGGACACCGGGCGGACCCCTGGTAAATGTAGTCTCTTATGGCCAATCTTCCAATGATATACCTACAAATACGTCACAATGCTGCAGACACCTTGGAGAAACGATAGAAAGGGCAGGCTCATTCCCGGCGCATTCACAGCCATATAAGGAGACAAAGGAAAACAGAGCTTCAAAAATTCTGCCCATTTCCTGGTTGAAGTTTCATCTTGGTTTCGCCTGTAGCATGAGTTCTGTGGCACTCACAGATAATATCTTTGCAGTTTTGGAAACCTTAGAGTGTTTTCTTTCCAAAGCTGCCAATTATATGCAGTCGAGCATCTTTTCGTGACAGAATATTGCGCTTAAAACGGGCACGTTTTTTTATCCATAAATTAAAAGAGCGCCCCCTATATCCAAGAAGTTGTCCTGCCACATCCGACGAGCGTCAGAGCCGGTGTAGTAGGATTGCAAAACAGTCCTGTAGCGTAGCATCAGTGTCATCTGACCACGTCCGTATTGAGCGAGTCACTGGTACTTCCTGCTTTTGTTTTTGCTTGTAAACAGGAATTAGGAGGATGGAATTATGGTCAGATTTGCCAAATGGAGGGAGAGGGAGAGCTTTGTATGCTTCTACAGACTACATCCATCACCAGGTAGACTGACTGAGACCCTCTACAGACCACATCCATCACCACGTAGACTGACTGAGACCCTCTACAGACCACATCCATCACCAGGTAGACTGACTGAGACCCTCTACAGACCACATCCATCACTAGGTAGACTGACTGAGACCCTCTACAGACCACATCTATCACCAGGTAGACTGATTGAGACCCTCTACAGACCACATCCATCACCAGGTAGACTGACTGACTGACTGAGGCCCTCTACAGACCACATCCATCACCAGGTAGACTGACTGAGACCCTCTACAGACCACATCCATCACCAGGTAGACTGACTGAGAACCTCTACAGACCACATCCATCACCAGGTAGACTGACTGAGACCCTCTACAGACCACATCTATCACTAGGTAGACTGACTGACTGACTGAGACCCTCTACAGACCACATCCATCACCAGGTAGACTGACTGAGACCCTCTACAGACCACATCCATCACCAGGTAGACTGACTGAGACCCTCTACAGACCACATCCATCACCAGGTAGACTGACTGAGACCCTCTACAGACCACATCCATCACCAGGTAGACTGACTGACTGAGACCCTCTACAGACCACATCCATCACCAGGTAGACTGACTGAGACCCTCTACAGACCACATCCATCACTAGGTAGACTGACTGAGACCCTCTACAGACCACATCCATCACTAGGTAGACTGACTGAGACTCTCTACAGACCACATCCATCACCAGGTAGACTGACTGAGACCCTCTACAGACCACATCCATCACCAGCTAGACTGACTGAGACCCTCTACAGACCACATCCATCACCAGGTAGACTGACTGAGACCCTCTACAGACCACATCCATCACCAGGTAGACTGACTGACTGACTGACTGAGGCCCTCTACAGACCACATCCATCACCAGGTAGACTGACTGAGACCCTCTACAGACCACATCTATCACTAGGTAGACTGACTGAGACCCTCTACAGACCACATCCATCACCAGGTAGACTGATTGAGACCCTCTACAGACCACATCCATCACCAGGTAGACTGACTGAGACCCTCTACAGACCACATCCATCACCAGGTAGACTGACTTAGACCCTCTACAGACCACATCCATCACTAGGTAGACTGACTGAGACCCTCTACAGACCACATCTATCACTAGGTAGACTGACTTAGACCCTCTACAGACCACATCCATCACTAGGTAGACTGACTTAGTCCCTCTACAGACCACATCCATCACCAGGTAGACTGACTTAGTCCCTCTACAGACCACATCCATCACTAGGTAGACTGACTTAGACCCTCTACAGACCAAATCTATCACTAGGTAGACTGACTTTGTCCCTCTACAGACCACATCCATCACTAGGTAGACTGACTTAGTCCCTCTACAGACCACATCCATCACTAGGTAGACTGACTTAGACCCTCTACAGACCACATCTATCACTAGGTAGACTGACTTAGTCCCTCTACAGACCACATCCATCACCAGGTAGACTGACTGACTGACTGACTGAGACCCTCTACAGACCACATCCATCACCAGGTAGACTGACTGAGACCCTCTACAGACCACATCTATCACTAGGTAGACTGACTTAGACCCTCTACAGACCACATCCATCACTAGGTAGACTGACTGACTGACTGACTGAGGCCCTCTACAGACCACATCCATCACCAGGTAGACTGACTGAGACCCTCTACAGACCTCACTCATCACCAGGTAGACTGACTGACTGAGACCCTCTACAGACCACATCCATCACTAGGTAGACTGAGTGACTGAGTCCCTCTACAGACCACATCCATCACTAGGTAGACTGACTGAGGCCCTCTACAGACCACATCAATCAGTGGGTAGACTGACTGAGGCCCTCTACAGACCACATCTATCACTAGGTAGACTGACTGACTGACTGAGACCCTCTACAGACCACATCCATCACCAGGTAGACTGACTGAGACCCTCTACAGACCACATCCATCACCAGGTAGACTGACTTAGACCCTCTACAGACCACATCCATCACTAGGTAGACTGACTGAGACCCTCTACAGACCACATCTATCACTAGGTAGACTGACTTAGACCCTCTACAGACCACATCCATCAGTAGGTAGACTGACTTAGTCCCTCTACAGACCACATCCATCACCAGGTAGACTGACTTAGTCCCTCTACAGACCACATCCATCACTAGGTAGACTGACTTAGACCCTCTACAGACCAAATCTATCACTAGGTAGACTGACTTTGTCCCTCTACAGACCACATCCATCACTAGGTAGACTGACTTAGTCCCTCTACAGACCACATCCATCACTAGGTAGACTGACTTAGACTCTCTACAGACCACATCCATCACCAGGTAGACTGACTGAGACCCTCTACAGACCACATCCATCACCAGCTAGACTGACTGAGACCCTCTACAGACCACATCCATCACCAGGTAGACTGACTGAGACCCTCTACAGACCACATCCATCACCAGGTAGACTGACTGACTGACTGACTGAGGCCCTCTACAGACCACATCCATCACCAGGTAGACTGACTGAGACCCTCTACAGACCACATCTATCACTAGGTAGACTGACTGAGACCCTCTACAGACCACATCCATCACCAGGTAGACTGATTGAGACCCTCTACAGACCACATCCATCACCAGGTAGACTGACTGAGACCCTCTACAGACCACATCTATCACTAGGTAGACTGACTGAGACCCTCTACAGACCACATCCATCACCAGGTAGACTGACTGACTGACTGACTGAGACCCTCTACAGACCACATCCATCACCAGGTAGACTGACTGAGACCCTCTACAGACCACATCCATCACCAGGTAGACTGACTTAGACCCTCTACAGACCACATCCATCACTAGGTAGACTGACTGAGACCCTCTACAGACCACATCTATCACTAGGTAGACTGACTTAGACCCTCTACAGACCACATCCATCACTAGGTAGACTGACTTAGTCCCTCTACAGACCACATCCATCACCAGGTAGACTGACTTAGTCCCTCTACAGACCACATCCATCACTAGGTAGACTGACTTAGACCCTCTACAGACCAAATCTATCACTAGGTAGACTGACTTTGTCCCTCTACAGACCACATCCATCACTAGGTAGACTGACTTAGTCCCTCTACAGACCACATCCATCACTAGGTAGACTGACTGAGACCCTCTACAGACCACATCTATCACTAGGTAGACTGACTTAGACCCTCTACAGACCACATCCATCACTAGGTAGACTGACTGACTGACTGACTGAGGCCCTCTACAGACCACATCCATCACCAGGTAGACTGACTGAGACCCTCTACAGACCTCACTCATCACCAGGTAGACTGACTGACTGAGACCCTCTACAGACCACATCCATCACTAGGTAGACTGAGTGACTGAGTCCCTCTACAGACCACATCCATCACTAGGTAGACTGACTGAGGCCCTCTACAGACCACATCAATCAGTGGGTAGACTGACTGAGGCCCTCTACAGACCACATCTATCACTAGGTAGACTGACTGACTGACTGAGACCCTCTACAGACCACATCCATCACCAGGTAGACTGACTGAGACCCTCTACAGACCACATCCATCACCAGGTAGACTGACTTAGACCCTCTACAGACCACATCCATCACTAGGTAGACTGACTGAGACCCTCTACAGACCACATCTATCACTAGGTAGACTGACTTAGACCCTCTACAGACCACATCCATCACTAGGTAGACTGACTTAGTCCCTCTACAGACCACATCCATCACCAGGTAGACTGACTTAGTCCCTCTACAGACCACATCCATCACTAGGTAGACTGACTTAGACCCTCTACAGACCAAATCTATCACTAGGTAGACTGACTTTGTCCCTCTACAGACCACATCCATCACTAGGTAGACTGACTTAGTCCCTCTACAGACCACATCCATCACTAGGTAGACTGACTTAGACCCTCTACAGACCACATCTATCACTAGGTAGACTGACTTAGTCCCTCTACAGACCACATCCATCACCAGGTAGACTGACTGACTGACTGACTGAGACCCTCTACAGACCACATCCATCACCAGGTAGACTGACTGAGACCCTCTACAGACCACATCTATCACTAGGTAGACTGACTTAGACCCTCTACAGACCACATCCATCACTAGGTAGACTGACTGACTGACTGACTGAGGCCCTCTACAGACCACATCCATCACCAGGTAGACTGACTGAGACCCTCTACAGACCTCACTCATCACCAGGTAGACTGACTGACTGAGACCCTCTACAGACCACATCCATCACTAGGTAGACTGAGTGACTGAGTCCCTCTACAGACCACATCCATCACTAGGTAGACTGACTGAGGCCCTCTACAGACCACATCAATCAGTGGGTAGACTGACTGAGGCCCTCTACAGACCATATCCATCACTAGGTAGACTGACTGACTGAGGTCCTCTACAGACAACACTCATCACTAGGTAGACTGACTGAGACCCTCTACAGACCACACTCATCACCAGGTAGACTGACTGAGACACTCTACAGACCACCTCCATCACTAGGTAGACTGACTGACTGAGTCCCTCTACAGACCACATCCATCACTAGGTAGACTGACTGAGGCCCTCTACAGACCACATCAATCACCGGGTAGACTGACTGAGGCCCTCTACAGACCACATCCATCACTAGGTAGACTGACTGACTGAGTCCCTCTACAGACCATATCCATCACTAGGTAGACTGACTGACTGAAGTCCTCTACAGACCACACTCATCACTAGGTAGACTGACTGAGACCCTCTACAGACCACACTCATCTCCAGGTAGACTGACTGAGACACTCTACAGACCACATCTATCACCAGGTAGACTGATTGAATCCCTCTACAGACCACATCCATCACCAGGTAGACTGACTGAGACCCTCTACAGACCACATCCATCACTAGGTAGACTGACGCCCTCTACAGACCACACTCATCACCAGGTAGACTGACTGAGACCCTCTACAGACCACACTCATCACCAGGTAGACTGACTGAGACCCTCTACAGACCACATCTATCAGCAGGTAGACTGATTGAGAGTATCTCTCTCTGCTCTCTATCTACAGTTGATCAAACTGCTGTGTAACGTCAGCAGATATGATCTGTAATCCACGTGAGATGTGTTGTAGTGGTCAGCTAGTCAGGTCTGATTTCATGCACCGGTTGGACAGTCATGGTTCTGATCATTAGGGTTAATGAGAGCCATCCAGACCTGGCTAGACGAGCCCCAAGCAGCCGAGCACCACTGCAATGCGGGATGTAAATGATTGTGTGCGACGTAAATGACTCTTAGTGACAAAAAACAGCAAATTGGAATTCATTACCCAGGATGCTGAGCACCAGATTTATTACAAGGAGGAAGGACTTGTTTATCACGGCTGGTCGGCTCTCTCTCTCTCTCTCTCTCTCTCTCTCTCTCTCTCTCTCTCTCTGTCTCTCTCTCTCTCTCGCTCTCTCTCTCTCTGTGTCTCTCTCTGTCTCTCTCTCTCTCTGTCTCTCTCTCTCTGTCTCTGTCTGTCTCTCTCTCTCTCTCTCTCTCTCTGTCTCTCTCTCTCTCTCTCTGTCTCTCTCTGTTTCTCTATCTCTGTCTATCTCTCTCTCTCTGTCTCTCTGTCTTTCTTTCTGTCTCTCTCTCTCTCTCTGTCTCTCTCTCTCTCTCTTTTTAGGATTTTAGGAAGGAGGGATAAAGTATGCGGTCAGCCAAGTGGGCATGTGGCTTGATGATGTATGTCCTGCTGTTTCCCCGGTAACGATGGCGTCTCGCCTTTGGTCACACAAGGTCACTTGTTCACTCCTCAGTAGTGACAGATTCCGGTTGTTGCTGTCCTCTCTCCACACAAACACATCAGCAGTAGGAGACACCAGCCTCACATTTGCCTTAAGAACGGCTCTGTGTGTAAAAGTGACAGCTGAAAGGCTGATCTGGGATCAGTGTGTCTGGTCTTCTTCTGACAGCTCTAGGGTCAACGCAAGGCCTTACCTGTCTAAGGAATAACATCAATATGCAGTCTGTGCTCATCTGTCATGGCCGACTCCTTTATATCAGCAGCACGCAGGGATAACATGAATCAAGATGGCGTTTTGGATGTCACATCCACACTAGTAAACAACACAAGGCAAGAATGCTTATTCCACAACATTATGACATCTACCTGGGCCTTGGGCCAGCGGTGTACTCTGACTTTACTGTTGAGAATGATGATAATGATTATGATGGGGGTGATGATGATGGTGGTGGTGGTGGCGATGAAGGTGGTGATGATGGTGATGGTGATGATGATGGTGGTGATGAAGGTGGTGATGAAAATAATGATGAAGGTGTTGATGATGGTGGTGATGAAGATAATGATGAAGGTGATGATGATGGTGGTGATGATGATGGTGGTGATGAAGATAATGATGAAAGTGGTGATGATGAGGGTAGTGATGATGATGATGGTGGTGTCGTGTCCTTACTATCATTAACTGAAGACAGATTCTCTGTAATTCTCTGTAATTAGTTATTACGCGATTAGACTGATTAATCATGTAACCGTAATTACTAGGAAGTCGGGGCACCAAGGAAAAATATTAAGATTACAAAGTTGTCATTTCCTAAAATAACTTTTCAGATATTTTATCTGATCAATTAATCTTCGAATTAATGAATTATTTACAGTTAGTCTCATTCCAAACGTAGTAAATGGTCGGTTATCTGCGCGAACCCAGTCTTCACTATGAGTCATCCATACATCAGTTGTCTTAAATCATTTATTTATTACTAACTAAGTCATTCACAGAAATGCATAAACAAACAAACAAACAAACAAACAAACAAACAAACAAGGTAAATGTGGTTACATGTAATGATAGGAGAATGTGCCCCTAGTGGGCTGAACCGGCATGGCAGCTTGGTGTACAAAAGGGAAGTGGGGGTCGACTAAGAAGTCACTACAGAGTGATAATTATAACAGTTGAAATGCTAATCCTTTACACATGAACGCTCACTCAGTCGGGAACCATTGCAATCAATATATATATTTACGCTCAGTGTGTCGTCTTGATCGCTGGTGAAAAGTTAATTTATTTTGTAGAATTGTCCTTCTCTCTCTCTCGGTTGTGGTTAGAGGGGATTGTTCAGAGTGACCCAACACCCATTCGTTATAGAATGGGTGTTTCGGGTGTTGTCGTACTTCGCGTTCAATGATACCGAATTCCTAGCTGCAGACTAGTAATTAATATCAAAGACTTGTTCTTATTCTGTCAGTATCGGTAGTCTAAGAGTTTAACATGTTCAGTTCTAGAATCATCATGTAGGTTTTAACATGGTGTTTCAGTTCTAGAATCATCATGTAGGTTTTAACATGGTGTTTCAGTTCTAGAATCATCATGTAGGTTTTAACATGGTGTTTCAGTTCTAGAATCATCATGTAGGTTTTAACATGTTGTTTCAGTTCTAGAATCATCATGTAGGTTTTAACATGGTGTTTCAGTTCTAGAATCATCATGTAGGTTTTAACATGGTGTTTCAGTTCTAGAATCATCATGTAGGTTTTAACATGGTGTTTCAGTTCTAGAATCATCATGTAGGTTTTTACATGGTGTTTCAGTTCTAGAATCATCATGTAGGTTTTAACATGGTGTTTCAGTTCTAGAATCATCATGTAGGTTTTAACATGGTGTTTCAGTTCTAGAATCATCATGTAGGTTTTAACATGGTGTTTCAGTTCTAGAATCATCATGTAGGTTTTAACATGGTGTTTCAGTTCTAGAATCATCATGTAGGTTTTAACATGGTGTTTCAGTTCTAGAATCATCATGTAGGTTTTTACATGGTGTTTCAGTTCTAGAATCATCATGTAGGTTTTAACATGGTGTTTCAGTTCTAGAATCATCATGTAGGTTTTAACATGGTGTTTCAGTTCTAGAATCATCATGTAGGTTTTAACATGGTGTTTCAGTTCTAGAATCATCATGTAGGTTTTAACATGGTGTTTCAGTTCTAGAATCATCATGTAGGTTTTTACATGGTGTTTTCGTTCTGGAATCTTCTGGCCCCATGTCAGAGTTTGAAAGGGCATTCCAGAGGCTTTGCTTAATCGTATTGCCGGAATTTGTTCATTTTTATCATCAACACATTCACTGAATTTATATAAACCTCTGGAATGAAGCATTTATTTTCCTCTGACTGAGATGATAGTTAAGTTTAGATAGCCCTGCAATCCCTCAAACGGCATCATCGCACATTCCCCACATCGCTTCTACTTTCTACAGCTTTTTGTCATTGTGTGTGTGTGTGTGTGTGTGTGTGTGTGTGATACTAAGGAGATGAATACACCAGATGGCTTCCCTTTTACTGAATAAATTATAATCATACAAAGTGGAGATAGCCCGCTTATAATTTTCTGAAGGACTCCGTTGCTCTTTCTGAGAAATAAATGATCTAATCTAACATATATGCATTTCAGAAGCTTATGTAAATTATCTCCTCTCGCTATTTAGTGAACCATGAAGATCGACTGAAAGTTTGAGGTTGACAGAAAGGCTCCTCATTCAGCAGGTACATGGACAACCTGGTCCATAGCAGGAGAGAGGAGTCTCCTTTAGCAGGTACATGGACAACCTGGTCCCTAGCAGGAGAGAGGAGTCTCCTTTAGCAGGTACATGGACAACCTGGTCCCGGGCAGGAGAGAGGAGTCTCCTTTAGCAGGTACATGGACAACCTGGTCCCTAGCAGGAGAGAGGAGTCTCCTTTAGCAGGTACATGGACAACCTGGTCCATAGCAGGAGAGAGGAGACTCCTTTAGCAGGTACATGGACAACCTGGTCCCTAGCAGGAGAGAGGAGTCTCCTTTAGCAGGTACATGGACAACCTGGTCCCTAGCAGGAGAGAGGAGGCTCATTCAGCAGGTACATGGACAACCTGGTCCCTAGCAGGAGAGAGGAGTCTCCTTTAGCAGGTACATGGACAACCTGGTCCCTAGCAGGAGAGAGGAGGCTCATTCAGCAGGTACATGGACAACCTGGTCCCTAGCAGGAGAGAGGAGACTCCTTTAGCAGGTACATGGACAACCTGGTCCATAGCAGGAGAGAGGAGTCTCCTTTCACTCTCTCCCTCCACCCCTCCACCACTCTCTCCCTCCACCCCTCCATCACTGTCTCCCTCCACCCCTCCACCACTCTCTCCCTCCACCCCTCCATCACTCTCTCCCTCCACCCCTCCACCACTCTCTCCATCCACCCCTCCATCACTCTCTCCCTCCACCCCTCCATCACTCTCTCCCTCCACCCCTCCATCACTCTCTCCCTCCACCCCTCCACCACTCTCTCCCTCCACCCCTCCATCACTCTCTCCCTCCACCCCTCCATCACTCTCTCCCTCCACCCCTCCATCACTCTCTCCCTCCACCCCTCCATCACTCTCTCCCTCCACCCCCCCATCACTCTCTCCCTCCACCCCTCCATCACTCTCTCCCTCCACCCCTCCATCACTCTCTCCCTCCACCCCCTCCATCACTCTCTCCCTCCACCCCTCCACCACTCTCTCCCTCCACCTCTCCATCTCTCTCTCCCTCCACCCCCTCCATCACTCTCTCCCTCCACCCCCTCCATCACTCTCTCCCTCCACCCCTCCATCACTCTCTCCCTCCACCCCTCCATCACTCTCTCCCTCCACCCCCTCCATCACTCTCTCCCTCCACCCCCTCCATCACTCTCTCCCTCCACCCCCTCCACCACTCTCTCCCTCCACTCCCTCCACCACGCTCTCCCTCCACCCCCTCCACCACTCTCTCCCTCCACCACTCTCTCCCTCCACCACTCTCTCCCCCCACCACTCTCTCCCTCCACCCCCTCCACCACTCTCTCCCTCCACCCCCTCCACCACTCTCTCCCTCCACCACTCTCTCCCTCCACCACTCTCTCCCTCTACCCCCTCCACCCCCTCCACCACTCTCTCCCTCCACCCCCTCCACCACTCTCTCCCTCCACCACTCTCTCCCTCCACCACTCTCTCCCTCTACCCCCTCCACCCCCTCCACCACTCTCTCCCTCCACCCCCTCCACCACTCTCTCCCTCCACCACTCTCTCCCTCCACCACTCTCTCCCTCCACCCCCTCCACCCCCTCCACCACTCTCTCCCTCCACCCCCTCCACCCCCTCCACCACTCTCTCCCTCCACCCCCTCCACCACTCTCTCCCTCCACCACTCTCTCCCTCCACCACTCTCTCCCTCCAGAATCAGACTTCTCTTTTCCTTCACGTGGCCCAGGTTCAATTCAAGTGCAATTTAGTGACAGTATGTCCATGTCCCAAATGGTGCCCTATTCCCTTTATAGTGCATTACGTTTGACCAGGACCGTAGGGGCCCTACATAGGGAGGGTACTATATGGGATGCACCAACGCTGTCTGCTGTATGCAGATGGGAGTTGTTGTTTTTAAAATGTCTAAATCTGCCTTCTCTGATGCGGCAAGGTACACTAATGAGAAGAAATTAGTCCAACCTGTGCGTGTGTCTGTGCATATGTCTGTGTCTGTGTCTGTGTGTGTGTGTTTGTGCGTGTGTGTGTGTGTGTGTGTCTGTGCGTGTCTGTGTGTGTGTGTGTGTGTGTGTCTGTGCGTGTGTGTGTGTGTCTGTGTGTGTGTGTGTGTGTGTCTGTGTGTGCGTGTGTGTCTGTGTTTGTGTGTGTGTGTGTGTGTATGTGTGTGTATGTGTGTCTGTGTGTGTGTGTCGTGTGTGTGTGTCTGTGTGTGTGTGTGTGTGTGTGTGTGTGTCTGTGTGTGCGTGTGCGCCTGTGTGTGTGTGTGTGTGTCTGTGTGTGTGTGTGTGTCTGTGTGTGTGTGTGTGTGTGTATGTGTGTCTGCGTGTGTGTGTCTGTGTGTGTGTGTGTGTGTGTGTGTGTGTGTGTGTGCGTGCGTGTGCGTGTGTGTGTGTATATATGTGTGTGTGTGTGTGTGTGTGTGTGTGTGTGTGTGTGTGTGTGTGTGTGTGTGTGTGTGTGTGTGTGTGTGTGTGTGTGTGTGTGCCTGCTGTAGTACCATCCCTGCATGTCTCCACTGTTGTGACAGATAGTCATTATACTCCAGCTGAATGTGTTGTAGAATAGTTACGTAATAGTTGCCTTTTTATAAAAGGACTTCCTGTTCTGCTCCAAGGTCTAGTTCCTCTGGTGAGGTCACAGTCACACAGGACTTCCTGTTCTGCTTCAAGGTCTAGTTCCTCTGGTGAGATCACAGTCACACAGGACTTCCTGTTCTGCTTCAAGGTCTAGTTCCTCAGGTGAGGTCACAGTCACACAGGACTTCCTGTTCTGCTTCAAGGTCTAGTTCCTCTGGCGAAGTCACAGTCACACAGGACTTCCTGTTCTGCTCCAAGGTCTAGTTCCTCTGGCGAGGTCACAGTCACACAGGACTTCCTGTTCTGCTCCGAGGTCTAGTTCCTCTGGTGAGGTCACAGTCACACAGGACTTCCTGTTCTGCTCCGAGGTCTAGTTCCTCTGGTGAGGTCACAGTCACACAGGACTTCCTGTTCTGCTCCAAGGTCTAGTTCCTCTGGTGAGGTCACAGTCACACAGGACTTCCTGTTCTGCTTCAAGCTCTAGTTCCTCTGGCGAGGTCACAGTCACACACGACTTCCTGTTCTGCTCCGAGGTCTAGTTCCTCTGGTGAGGTCACAGTCACACAGGACTTCCTGTTCTGCTCCAAGGTCTAGTTCCTCTGGCGAGGTCACAGTCACACAGGACTTCCTGTTCTGCTTCGAGGTCTAGTTCCTCTGGTGAGGTCACAGTCACACAGGACTTCCTGTTCTGCTTCGAGGTCTAGTTCCTCTGGTGAGGTCACAGTCACACAGGACTTCCTGTTCTGCTCCGAGGTATATTTCCTCTGGCGAGGTCACAGTCACACAGGACTTCCTGTTCTGCTTCAAGGTCTAGTTCCTCTCGTGAGGTCACAGTCACACAGGACTTCCTGTTCTGCTCCAAGGTCTAGTTCCTCTGGTGAGGTCACAGTCACACAGGACTTCCTGTTCTGCTCCAAGGTCTAGTTCCTCTGGTGAGGTCACAGTCACACAGGACTTCCTGTTCTGCTCCAAGTTCTAGTTCCTCTGATGAGGTCACAGTCACACAGGACTTCCTGTTCTGCTACAAGGTCTAGTTCCTCTGGTGAGGTCACAGTCACACAGGACTTCCTGTTCTGCTCCGAGTTCTAGTTCCTCTGATGAGGTCACAGTCACACAGGACTTCCTGTTCTGCTCCAAGGTCTAGTTCCTCTGGTGAGGTCACAGTCACACAGGACTTCCTGTTCTGCTTCGAGGTCTAGTTCCTCTGGTGAGGTCACAGTCACACAGGACTTCCTGTTCTGCTCCGAGGTATAGTTCCTCTGGCGAGGTCACAGTCACACAGGACTTCCTGTTCTGCTTCAAGGTCTAGTTCCTCTCGTGAGGTCACAGTCACACAGGACTTCCTGTTCTGCTCCAAGGTCTAGTTCCTCTGGTGAGGTCACAGTCACACAGGACTTCCTGTTCTGCTCCAAGGTCTAGTTCCTCTGGTGAGGTCACAGTCACACAGGACTTCCTGTTCTGCTCCGAGTTCTAGTTCCTCTGATGAGGTCACAGTCACACAGGACTTCCTGTTCTGCTTCAAGTTCTAGTTCCTCTGATGAGGTCACAGTCACACAGGACTTCCTGTTCTGCTCCAAGGTCTAGTTCCTCTGATGAGGTCACAGTCACACAGGACTTCCTGTTCTGCTTCAAGTTCTAGTTCCTCTGATGAGGTCACAGTCACACAGGACTTCCTGTTCTGCTCCAAGGTCTAGTTCCTCTGGTGAGGTCACAATCACACAGGACTTCCTGTTCTGCTTCAAGTTCTAGTTCCTCTGATGAGGTCACAGTCACACAGGACTTCCTGTTCTGCTCCAAGGTCTAGTTCCTCTGATGAGGTCACAGTCACACAGGACTTCCTGTTCTGCTCCAAGGTCTAGTTCCTCTGGCGAGGTCACAGTCACACAGGACTTCCTGTTCTGCTTCGAGTTCTAGTTCCTCTGGCGAGGTCACAGTCACACAGGACTTCCTGTTCTGCTCCAAGGTCTAGTTCCTCTCTTGAGGTCACAATCACACAGGACTTCCTGTTCTGCTCCAAGGTCTAGTTCCTCTCGTGAGGTCACAGTCACACAGGACTTCCTGTTCTGCTCCAAGGTCTAGTTCCTCTCGTGAGGTCACAATCACACAGGAACAAGAGGAAAAGAGGAAGCAACCGGAGAAAGGGGAAGTTGTGGAACGGAGACGGGCAGAGAGAGGCTCTCTAATCGGAGGTTTGGGAGAGTTTCCTCGAGGGCAGAGAGCCAATAAGGAAACTGACTGATGGGTTGTGCCCTAAATGAAGGTCCCGATGTGTTTGTCCCTGACTGATGGGTTGTGCCCTAAATGAAGGTCCCGATGTGTTTGTCCCTGACTGATGGGTTGTGCCCTAAATGAAGGTCCCGATGTGTTTGTCCCTGACTGATGGGTTGTGCCCTAAATGAAGGTCCCGATGTGTTTGTCCCTGACTGATGGGTTGTGCCCTAAATGAAGGTCCCGATGTGTTTGTCCCTGACTGATGGGTTGTGCCCTAAATGAAGGTCCCGATGTGTTTGTCCCTGACTGATGGGTTGTGCCCTAAATGAAGGTCCCGATGTGTTTGTCCCTGACTGATGGGTTGTGCCCTAAATGAAGGTCCCGATGTGTTTGTCCCTGACTGATGGGTTGTGCCCTAAATGAAGGTCCCGATGTGTTTGTCCCTGACTGATGGGTTGTGCCCTAAATGAAGGTCCCGATGTGTTTGTCCCTGACTGATGGGTTGTGCCCTAAATGAAGGTCCCGATGTGTTTGTCCCTGACTGATGGGTTGTGCCCTAAATGAAGGTCCCGATGTGTTTGTCCCTGACTGATGTAGAATATAGTGGTGATTGGTCGTGTTAAAAGCAACATTTTTGTAAAGCTTAAGTGTTTGTCTTGTTCTCTCTGTCTGATCCAGGTAGTGTTTGTCTTGTTCTCCCTGTCTGATCCAGGTAGTGTTTGTCTTGTTCTCCCTGTCTGATCCAGGTAGTGTTTGTCTTGTTCTCCCTGTTGATCCAGGTAGTGTTTGTCTTGTTCTCTCTGTCTGATCCAGGTAGTGTTTGTCTTGTTCTCCCTGTCTGATCCAGGTAGTGTTTGTCTTGTTCTCCCTGTCTGATCCAGGTAGTGTTTGTCTTGTTCTCCCTGTCTGATCCAGGTAGTGTTTGTCTTGTTCTCCCTGTCTGATCCAGGTAGTGTTTGTCTTGTTCTCCCTGTCTGATCCAGGTAGTGTTTGACTTGTTCTCCCTGTCTGATCCAGGTAGTGTTTGTCTTGTTCTCCCTGTCTGATCCAGGTAGTATTTGACTTGTTCTCCCTGTCTGATCCAGGTAGTGTTTGTCTTGTTCTCCCTGTCTGATCCAGGTAGTGTTTGTCTTGTTCTCCCTGTCTGATCCAGGTAGTGTTAGTCTTGTTCTCCCTGTCTGATCCAGGTAGTGTTTGTCTTGTTCTCCCTGTCTGATCCAGGTAGTGTTTGACTTGTTCTCCCTGTCTGATCCAGGTAGTGTTTGTCTTGTTCTCCCTGTCTGATCCAGGTAGTGTTTGTCTTGTTCTCCCTGTCTGATCCAGGTAGTGTTTGTCTTGTTCTCCCTGTCTGATCCAGGTAGTGTTTGTCTTGTCCTCCCTGTCTGATCCAGGTAGTATTTGTCTTGTTCTCCCTGTCTGATCCAGGTAGTGTTTGTGTTGTTCTCCCTGTCTGATCCAGGTAGTGTTTGACTTGTTCTCCCTGTCTGATCCAGGTAGTGTTTGTCTTGTTCTCCCTGTCTGATCCAGGTAGTGTTTGTCTTGTTCTCCCTGTCTGATCCAGGTAGTGTTTGTCTTGTTCTCCCTGTCTGATCCAGGTAGTGTTTGTCTTATTCTATCAGGTAGTGCTATCTCTTCAGATTATAGCTAGATCACCTCAGTTTTAGTGCTATCTCTTCAGATTATTGCAACATCACCTCAATTTTAGTGCTATCTCTTCAGATTATAGCTAGATCACCTACATTTTAGTGCTATCTCTTCAGATTATAGCTAGATCACCTCAACTCTAGTACTGTCTCTTCAGATTATAGCTAGACCATCTCAGTTGTAGTGCTGTCTCTTCAGATTATAGCTAGATCATCTCAGTTGTAGTACTGTCTCTTCAGATTATAGCTAGATCATCTCAGTTGTAGTACTGTCTCTTCAGATTATAGCTAGATCATCTCAGTTGTAGTACTGTCTCTTCAGATTATAGCTAGATCATCTCAGTTGTAGTGCTATCTCTTCAGATTATAGCTAGATCATCTCAGTTGTAGTGCTATCTCTTCAGATTATAGCTAGATCATCTCAGTTGTAGTGCTATCTCTTCAGATTATAGCTAGATCATCTCAGTTGTAGTGCTATCTCTTCAGATTATAGCTAGATCATCTCAGTTGTAGTGCTATCTCTTCAGATTATAGCTAGATCATCTCAGTTGTAGTGCTATCTCTTCAGATTATAGCTAGATCTCCTCACCTTTAGTTATATCCATCATCTGTGGCTGTTTCCCCCATTCAGATGACTGGAGGAGAGACAGACTGTGTTTAATGTGTGTTCCAGGGGGTTAAGATGTTAACCTCACATAAAAGGAAGAGGCAGCGCTTTAGATTAGCTGTGTGGACCCTTCACTCTCTGCATTTCAATTCAACCTGAGCGTTTTTCATTGGTTGGTCCAAGCCCTCGGGTAATGCAAATATTGTTAACCATATTTTACTGGTTTGCCTGCTTTTGAATAGACTGAATAATAATGCTTCTAACACATGAACGACATCCGCTCATTTATTATTACACACCTGACCTCACATAGACCCTTTAAGGTTCCACCTCACCTAGACCCTCTCCTTTCAGGTTCCACCTCACCTAGACCCTTTAAGGTTCCACCTCACCTAGACCCTCTCCTTTCAGGTTCCACCTCACCTAGACCCTTTCAGGTTCCACCTCACCTAGACCCTCTCCTTTCAGGTTCCACCTCACCTAGATACTCTCCTTTCAGGTTCCACCTCACCTAGACCCTCTCCTTTCAGGTTCCACCTCACCTAGACCCTTTCAGGTTCCACCTCACCTAGACCCTCTCCTTTCAGGTTCCACCTCACCTAGACCCTTTCAGGTTCCACCTCACCTAGACCCTCTCCTTTCAGGTTCCACCTCACCTAGACCCTTTCAGGTTCCACCTTACCTAGACCCTCTCCTTTCAGGTTCCACCTCACCTAGATACTCTCCTTTCAGGTTCCACCTCACCTAGACCCTCTCCTTTCAGGTTCCACCTCACCTAGACCCTCTCCTTTCAGGGTCCACCTCACCTAGACCCTCTCCTTTCAGGTTCCATCTCACCTAGACCCTCTCCTTTCAGGTTCCACCTCACCTAGACCCTCTCCTTTCAGTTTCCACCTCACCTAGACCCTCTCCTTTCAGGGTCCACCTCACCTAGACCCTCTCCTTTCAGATTCCACCTCACCTAGACCCTCTCCTTTCAGGTTCCACCTCATCTAGATACTCTCCTTTCAGGTTCCACCTCACCTAGACCCTCTCCTTTAAAGTTCCACCTCATCTAGAACCTCTCCTTTCAGGTTCCAACTCACCAAGACCCTCTCCTTTCAGGTTCCACCTCACCTAGACACTCTCCTTTCAGGTTCCACCTCACCTAGACACTCCTTTCAGGTTCCACCTCACCTAGTCCCTCTCATTTCAGGTTCCACCTCACCTAGACCCTCTCCTTTCAGGTTCCACCTCACCTAGATACTCTCCTTTCAGGTTCCACCTCACCTAGACCCTCTTCTTTCAGGTTCCACCTCACCTAGTCCCTCTCTTTTCAGGTTCCACCTCATCTAGATCCTCTCCTTTCAGGTTCCACCTCACCTAGACCCTCTCCTTTCAGGTCCCACCTCACCTAGACCCTCTCCTTTCAGGATAATTATTCTACATGTTTTTTTGTCAGGTTTGATGTTGCAAGACAGAATATTCTGCCTGTGACGACTGAGATTAATAGGCTTGTGGTCACGCGTCTATTTTTATCAACGATGACAAATTCATCTTGTTGTTGACATTACTTTCTCCTAGCCGGAGGCTGCTGGGTAGTTTTGATGGAGGCTGCTGGGTGGTTTTGATGGAGGCTGCTGGGTGGTTTTGATGGAGGCTGCTGGGTGGTTTTGATGGAGGCTGCTGGGTAGCTTTGATGGAGGCTGCTGGGTAATTCTGATGGAGGCTGCTGGGTAATTCTGATGGAGGCTGCTGGGTGGTTTTGATGGAGGCTGCTGGGTAGTTTTGATGGAGGCTGCTGGGTAATTCTGATGGAGGCTACTGGGTAGTTTTGATAGAGGCTACTGGGTAGTTTTGATGGAGGCTACTGGGTAGTTTTGATGGAGGCTGGGTGGTTTTGATGGAGGCTGCTGGGTAGTTTTGATGGAGGCTACTGGGTAGTTTTGATGGAGGCTACTGGGTAGTTTTGATGGAGGCTACTGGGTAGTTTTGATGGAGGCTGGGTGGTTTTGATGGAGGCTGGGTGGTTCTTCCCCTACCTGTCCTCTCTCACTCCCTCCTCTTCTTGGCGTTCGAGTTTGGATAACTGTCTCCCATCAGGCTACTGATTTGAATAGGTGGACTTTCTTTAAGCCTGTAGAATGGAGGGAGGGAGGGATAGTTCTTTAAGCCTGTAGAATGGAGGGAGGGATAGTTCTTTAAGCCTGTAGAATGGAGGGAGGGAGGGATAGTTCTTTAAGCCTGTAGAATGGAGGGAGGGATAGTTCTTTAAGCCTGTAGAATGGAGGGAGGGATAGTTCTTTAAGCCTGTAGAATGGAGGGAGGGATAGTTCTTCAAGCCTGTAGAATGGAGGGAGGGATGGATAGTTCTTTAAGCCTGTAGAATGGAGGGAGGGATAGTTCTTTAAGCCTGTAGAATGGAGGGAGGGATGGATAGTTCTTTAAGCCTGTAGAATGGAGGGAGGGAGGGATAGTTCTTTAAGCCTGTAGAATGGAGGGAGGGAGGGATAGTTCTTTAAGCCTGTAGAATGGAGGGAGGGATAGTTCTTCAAGCCTGTAGAATGGAGGGAGGGAGGGATAGTTCTTTAAGCCTGTAGAATGGAGGGAGGGATGGATAGTTCTTTAAGCCTGTAGAATGGAGGGAGGGATAGTTCTTTAAGCCTGTAGAATGGAGGGAGGGATAGTTCTTCAAGCCTGTAGAATGGAAGGAGGGAGGGATAGTTCTTTAAGCCTGTAGAATGGAGGGAGGGAGGGATAGTTCTTTAAGCCTGTAGAATGGAGGGAGGGAGGGATAGTTCTTTAAGCCTGTAGAATTGAGGGAGGGATAGTTCTTTAAGCCTGTAGAATGGAGGGAGGGATAGTTCTTCAAGCCTGTAGAATGGAGGGAGGGAGGGATAGTTCTTTAAGCCTGTAGAATGGAGGGAGGGATGGATAGTTCTTTAAGCCTGTAGAATGGAGGGAGGGAGGGATAGTTCTTTAAGCCTGTAGAATGGAGGGAGGGAGGGATAGTTCTTTAAGCCTGTAGAATGGAGGGAGGGATAGTTCTTTAAGCCTGTAGAATGGAGGGAGGGAGGGATAGTTCTTTAAGCCTGTAGAATGGAGGGAGGGAGGGATAGTTCTTTAAGCCTGTAGAATGGAGGGAGGGATAGTTCTTTAAGCCTGTAGAATGGAGGGAGGGAGGGATAGTTCTTTAAGCCTGTAGAATGGAGGGAGGGATAGTTCTTTAAGCCTGTAGAATGGAGGGAGGGATAGTTCTTTAAGCCTGTAGAATGGAGGGAGGGATAGTTCTTTAAGCCTGTAGAAGGGAGGGAGGGAGGGATAGTTCTTTAAGCCCGTAGAATGGAGGGAGGGATGGATAGTTCTTTAAGCCTGTAGAATGGAGGGAGGGATGGATAGTTCTTTAAGCCTGTAGAATGGAGGGAGGGATAGTTCTTTAAGCCTGTAGAATGGAGGGAGGGAGGTGTAGAGAGATGAACAATGAAGGAGTGAATGAAGCAGAGGGTTGCCTGGAGGAGTGTAAAAACATCTTATCCCTCTCTCCCTGGCCATCTGGTTGTTTGTTTGTGCTGGTGCAGAAAGTGTGTGTGTACGTGTTGTGTGTGTGTGTGTGTGTGTGTGTGTGTGTGTGTGTGTGTGTGTGTGTGTGTGTGTGTGTGTGTGTGTGTGTGTGTGTGTGTGAAACCTCCCTCCGCTGGTGCAGAAAGCGAGACAGAGCTTGTTAAGAAATATGCTGTGCCGTTCTGCAGCACCTTGGGGACAGGTATAAACAGAGTCCCCCCCTTTCTCTTTCTCTTCCTTTCCTGCCTTCTTTCCTTCTCTCTCTACTTTCCCCCTCAAATGTTTTAGCCTTCTCTCTATTCTCTCTCTCTCTCTCAGTGTAACAGAACAACAGGTCTCTCCTAGTTAAGTGTAACAGAACAACAGGTCTCTCCTAGTTCAGAACAACAGGTCTCTCCTAGTTCAGAACAACAGGTCTCTCCTAGTTCAGAACAACAGGTCTCTCCTAGTTCAGAACAACAGGTCTCTCCTAGTTTAGAACAACAGGTCTCTCCTAGTTTAGAACAACAGGTCTCTCCTAGTCCAGAACAACAGGTCTCTCCTAGTTCAGTGTAACAGAACAACAGGTCTCTCATAGTTCAGAACAACAGGTCTCTCCTAGTTCAGTATTACAGGTCTCTCCTAGTTCAGAACAACAGGTCTCTCCTAGTCCAGAACAACAGGTCTCTCCTAGTTCAGAACAACAGGTCTCTCCTAGTCCAGAACAACAGGTCTCTCCTAGTTTAGAACAACAGGTCTCTCCTAGTCCAGAACAACAGGTCTATCCTAGTTCAGAACAACAGGTCTCTCCTAGTTCAGTGTAACAGAACAACAGGTCTCTCCTAGTCCAGAACAATAGGTCTCTCCTAGTCCAGAACAACAGGTCTTTCCTAGAACAACAGGTCTCTCCTAGTTCAGTGTAACAGAACAACAGGTCTCTCCTAGTCCAGTGTAACAGAACAACAGGTCTCTCCTAGTTCAGTGTAACAGAACAACAGGTCTCTCCTAGTTCAGTGTAACAGAACAACAGGTCTCTCCTAGTTCAGTGTAACAGAACAACAGGTCTCTCCTAGTCCAGTGTAACAGAACAACAGGTCTCTCCTAGTCCAGTGTAACAGAACAACAGGTCTCTCCTAGTTCAGTGTAACAGAACAGCAGGTCTCTCCTAGTTCAGTGTAACAGAACAACAGGTCTCTCCTAGTTCAGTGTAACAGAACAACAGGTCTCTCCTAGTCCAGAACAACAGGTCTCTCCTAGTTCAGTGTAACAGGTCTCTCCTAGTTCAGTGTAACAGAACAACAGGTCTGTAATGTAAAGCACAAATGCGTTGTCGAGCTACGGATGGGAACAGTAATGAACTATTAAACAACCTCTTACCTAAATCTCTGTAACATAATGTAGCCTGTTGAGGAGGAATGTGTGGTGATAATTAAGGTGGTTATTCTGGTGGGGTTAGAGAGGGGGGAGGGGGGGGGGGAAGACTTGTCAGCTCTTTGATCGCGTTGGGGGTCATTGAGGGTCGTCACCTCTGACCTCAGCGATGGTTAAAGAGATACAGGGACAGACTAATTATACATAATAACTGTGACGAGACAGTGCCCCCGCCACAAACACACATACCTACACACGACCACCTGTACACACACACACACACACACACACACACACACACACACACACACACACACACACACACACACACACACACACACATACACACACACACACACACACACACACACACACACACACATACACACACACACACACACACTTACACACACACACACACACACACACACACACACACACACACACACACACACACACACACACACACACACACACACACACACACACACACACACACCTGTAATTATTCCCTTCAACGACAACCGGAGTACAGAGCCCACTGCTGCCTGGTTAATAACAGTGCTGTAACACCTGAATTATCCCCCCCCCCCCTCCACCCCCTCCACAGGAGGTTGGTGGAACCTTAATTAGGGAGGACAGGCTCGTGGTATGTGGAGTGGTATCACATACATCTAACATGGTGTCCAGCCGTTCCATTTACTCCGTTCCAGCCTTTATGATGAGCCGTCCTCCCCCCATTAGCCTCCACTGCTCCCCACCCCACCCCCAGACCACACACACACACACTTTCACACGCACACCTACACACACACATTAGCTGTCTGTCTTATAGAACAGAGGCCAGGTCTGATCCTGTCTACGCCTACACTAAATGACATGCTGAATAACAACGTCACAACGTCACAACGTCACAACGTCACAACGTCACATAGGACAAGGTGATCATTAACACATGATTGATTTGATTAGATTTTTTGAGTGGGTGGGGGGGGTAAAACAATGAGCTAATACGCTTGAATTACTATGGCATTCTATGAATCAGTGGCACACCAACCCCTTTTACATTGAGATCGGAGGCCAAATAAGGACAACAAGGCTCCCGAGAAGGCACTGCATCCCAGTGGTAGAGGCGTCACTACAGACCCTGGTTCGATCCCGGGCTGTGTCACCACCGGCCGTGATCGGGAGTTCCATAGGGTGGCGAGACAGGTCACATCTCTGGGGTCACAGCCAGGTTACATCTCTGGGGTCACAGCCAGGTCACATCTATGTGGTCCCAGCCAGGTCACATCTCTGTGGTCCCAGTCAGGTCTCCCTCCCTCCCTCCCTCCCTCCCTCCCTCCCTCCCTCCCTCCCTCCCTCCCTCCCTCCCTCCCTCCCTCCCTCCCTCCCTCCCTCCCTCCCACCCTCCCTCCCTCCCTCCCTCCCTCCCTCCCTCCCTCCCTCCCTCCCACCCTCTCTCCCTCCCTCCCTCCCTCCCCTCCCTCCCCTCCCTCCCTCCCTCCCTATGTATGAGGATGAATGGTCCACAGCGTCTCTATAGAAACTACAACTCCCTTCAGCCCAGCGTCCCACTCTCTCTCGTGAATGATTTGATTTCTCTCTATAGAAACTACAACTCCCTTCAGCCCAGCGTCCCACTCTCTCGTGAATGATTTGATTTCTCTCTTATAGAAACTACAACTCCCTTCAGCCCAGCGTCCCACTCTCTCTCGTGAATGATTTGATTTCTCTCTATAGAAACTACAACTCCCTTCAGCCCAGCGTCCCACTCTCTCTCGTGAATGATTTGATTTCTCTCTATAGAAACTACAACTCCCTTCAGCCCAGCGTCCCACTCTCTCTCGTGAATGATTTGATTTCTCTCTATAGAAACTACAACTCCCTTCAGCCCAGCGTCCCACTCTCTCTCGTGAATGATTTGATTTCTCTCTATAGAAACTACAACTCCCTTCAGCCCAGCGTCCCACACTCTCTCGTGAATGATTTGATTTCTCTCTATAGAAACTACAACTCCCTTCAGCCCAGCGTCCCACTCTCTCTCGTGAATGATTTGATTTCTCTCTATAGAAACTACAACTCCCTTCAGCCCAGCGTCCCACTCTCTCTCGTGAATGATTTGATTTCTCTCTATAGAAACTACAACTCCCTTCAGCCCAGCGTCCCACTCTCTCTCGTGAATGATTTGATTTCTCTCTATAGAAACTACAACTCCCTTCAGCCCAGCGTCCCACTCTCTCTCGTGAATGATTTGATTTCTCTATAGAAACTACAACTCCCTTCAGCCCAGCGTCCCACTCTCTCTCGTGAATGATTTGATTTCTCTCTATAGAAACTACAACTCCCTTCAGCCCAGCGTCCCACTCTCTCTCGTGAATGATTTGATTTCTCTCTATAGAAACTACAACTCCCTTCAGCCCAGCGTCCCACTCTCTCGTGAATGATTTGATTTCTCTCTATAGAAACTACAACTCCCTTCAGCCCAGCGTCCCACTCTCTCGTGAATGATTTGATTTCTCTCTTATAGAAACTACAACTCCCTTCAGCCCAGCGTCCCACTCTCTCTCGTGAATGATTTGATTTCTCTCTATAGAAACTACAACTCCCTTCAGCCCAGCGTCCCACTCTCTCTCGTGAATGATTTGATTTCTCTATAGAAACTACAACTCCCTTCAGCCCAGCGTCCCACTCTCTCTCGTGAATGATTTGATTTCTCTCTATAGAAACTACAACTCCCTTCAGCCCAGCGTCCCACTCTCTCTCGTGAATGATTTGATTTCTCTCTATAGAAACTACAACTCCCTTCAGCCCAGCGTCCCACTCTCTCTCGTGAATGATTTGATTTCTCTCTATAGAAACTACAACTCCCTTCAGCCCAGCGTCCCACTCTCTCGTGAATGATTTGATTTCTCTCTTATAGAAACTACAACTCCCTTCAGCCCAGCGTCCCACTCTCTCTCGTGAATGATTTGATTTCTCTCTATAGAAACTACAACTCCCTTCAGCCCAGCGTCCCACTCTCTCTCGTGAATGATTTGATTTCTCTCTATAGAAACTACAACTCCCTTCAGCCCAGCGTCCCACTCTCTCTCGTGAATGATTTGATTTCTCTCTATAGAAACTACAACTCCCTTCAGCCCAGCGTCCCACTCTCTCTCGTGAATGATTTGATTTCTCTCTATAGAAACTACAACTCCCTTCAGCCCAGCGTCCCACTCTCTCTCGTGAATGATTTGATTTCTCTCTATAGAAACTACAACTCCCTTCAGCCCAGCGTCCCACTCTCTCTCGTGAATGATTTGATTTCTCTCTATAGAAACTACAACTCCCTTCAGCCCAGCGTCCCACTCTCTCTCGTGAATGATTTGATTTCTCTCTATAGAAACTACAACTCCCTTCAGCCCAGCGTCCCACTCTCTCTCGTGAATGATTTGATTTCTCTCTATAGAAACTACAACTCCCTTCAGCCCAGCGTCCCACTCTCTCTCGTGAATGATTTGATTTCTCTCTATAGAAACTACAACTCCCTTCAGCCCAGCGTCCCACTCTCTCTCGTGAATGATTTGATTTCTCTCTATAGAAACTACAACTCCCTTCAGCCCAGCGTCCCACTCTCTCTCGTGAATGATTTGATTTCTCTCTATAGAAACTACAACTCCCTTCAGCCCAGCGTCCCACTCTCTCTCGTGAATGATTTGATTTCTCTCTATAGAAACTA
>NW_022261985.1:11334694-11357194 GCF_002021735.2 Oncorhynchus kisutch | reverse complement strand
GTCCTGTCTCCAGTGACCAGGTCTGTCCTGTCTCCAGTGACCAGGTCTGTCCTGTCTCCAGTGACCAGGTCTGTCCTGTCTCCTGTGACCAGGTCTGTCCTGTGACCAGGTCTGCCCTGTGACCAGGTCTGCCCTGTGACCAGGTCTGCCCTGTGACCAGGTCTGTCCTGTGACCAGGTCTGTCCAGTGACCAGGTCTGTCCAGTGACCAGGTCTGTCCAGTGACCAGGTCTGTCCTATGACCAGGTCTGCCCTGTGACCAGGTCTGTCCTGTCTCCAGTGACCAGGTCTGTCCAGTGACCAGGTCTGTCCAGTGACCAGGTCTGTCCTGTCTCCAGTGACCAGGTCTGTCCAGTGACCAGGTCTGTCCAGTGACCAGGTCTGTCCAGTGACCAGGTCTGTCCTGTGACCAGGTCTGTCCAGTGACCAGGTCTGTCCAGTGACCAGGTCTGTCCTATGACCAGGTCTGTCCTGTCTCCAGTGACCAGGTCTGTCCAGTGACCAGGTCTGTCCTGTCTCCTGTGACCAGGTCTGTCCAGTGACCAGGTCTGTCCAGTGACCAGGTCTGTCCAGGGACCAGGTCTGTCCAGTGACCAGGTCTGTCCTGTCTCCAGTGACCAGGTCTGTCCAGTGACCAGGTCTGTCCTGTCTCCTGTGACCAGGTCTGTCCAGTGACCAGGTCTGTCCAGTGACCAGGTCTGTCCAGGGACCAGGTCTGTCCAGTGACCAGGTCTGTCCTGTCTCCTGTGACCAGGTCTGTCCTGTCTCCAGTGACCAGGTCTGTCCTGTCTCCTGTGACCAGGTCTGTCCAGTGACCAGGTCTGTCCAGTGACCAGGTCTGTCCTGTCTCCTGTGACCAGGTCTGTCCAGTGACCAGGTCTGTCCAGTGACCAGGTCTGCCCTGTCTGGCCATGGCTCTGTGTATAGTGGTCTGTCCTGTCTGGCCATGGCTCTGTGTATAGTGGTCTGCACTGTCTGGCCATGGCTCTGTGTATAGTGGTCTGTCCTGTCTGGCCATGGCTCTGTGTATAGTGGTCTGTCCTGTCTGGCCATGGCTCTGTGTATAGTGGTCTGTCCTGTCTGGCCATGGCTCTGTGTATAGTGGTCTGTCCTGTCTGGCCATGGCTCTGTGTATAGTGGTCTGTCCTGTCTGGCCATGGCTCTGTGTATAGTGGTCTGTCCTGTCTGGCCATGGCTCTGTGTATAGTGGTCTGTCCTGTCTGGCCATGGCTCTGTGTATAGTGGTGTGGAATATATTGTCTAGGGGCTTTATTTACCAGGCTTGTTCTCGAAGGGACGTACCCTCAGCCTTCCATTAACTATTAACATCCTGGTCGTTGAATGACCCCTGGATGACCCTACTGTACCCTGCCCTGTAGAATCAGCCGATCCCGTGTTGTAGGGTGCAATAACAACAGAGTACAACAGAGTACAGGTCCATTCTCATGGGTCCTGTGCTCCAATATGCTTTCCCTAAGGGGAACCTAGGCTAGACGGGCTAGATAACGTTGTGACTATTGATCTAATAACTAAACCAGGGTAGGAATCATTTCAGTTTTCAAATCAGTCAATATACTGAATAACTCTGGGTAGTCAGTCATTATAGTGAATAACTCTGGGTATTCAGTCATTAGAGTGAATAACTCTGGGTAGTCAGTCATTAGAGTGAATAACTCTGGGTATTCAGTCATTAGAGTGAATAACTCTGGGTAGTCAGTCATTAGAGTGAATAACTCTGGGTATTCAGTCATTAGAGTGAATAACTCTGGGTATTCAGTCATTAGAGTGAATAACTCTGGGTATTCAGTCATTAGAGTGAATAACTCTGGGTAGTCAGTCATTATAGTGAATAACTCTGGGTATTCAGTCATTAGAGTGAATAACTCTGGGTAGTCAGTCATTAGAGTGAATAACTCTGGGTATTCAGTCATTAGAGTGAATAACTCTGGGTATTCAGTCATTAGAGTGAATAACTCTGGGTATTCAGTCATTATAGTGAATAACTCTGGGTAGTCAGTCATTATACTGAATAACTCTGGGTATTCAGTCATTAGAGTGAATAACTCTGGGTAGTCAGTCATTATAGTGAATAACTCTGGGTATTCAGTCATTAGAGTGAATAACTCTGGGTAGTCAGTCATTATACTGAATAACTCTGGGTATTCAGTCATTAGAGTGAATAACTCTGGGTAGTCAGTCATTATACTGAATAACTCTGGGTATTCAGTCATTAGAGTGAATAACTCTGGGTAGTCAGTCATTATAGTGAATAACTCTGGGTATTCAGTCATTATACTGAATAACTCTGGGTATTCAGTCATTATAGTGAATAACTCTGGGTAGTCAGTCATTATAGTGAATAACTCTGGGTATTCAGTCATTAGAGTGAATAACTCTGGGTATTCAGTCATTAGAGTGAATAACTCTGTGTATTCAGTCATTAGAGTGAATAACTCTGGGTATTCAGTCATTATAGTGAATAACTCTGGTATTCAGTCATTAGAGTGAATAACTCTGGGTATTCAGTCATTAGAGTGAATAACTCTGTGTATTCAGTCATTAGAGTGAATAACTCTGGGTATTCAGTCATTATAGTGAATAACTCTGGGTATTCAGTCATTAGAGTGAATAACTCTGTGTATTCAGTCATTAGAGTGAATAACTCTGGGTATTCAGTCATTAGAGTGAATAACTCTGGGTATTCAGTCATTATAGTGAATAACTCTGGGTAGACAGTTAATATACTGAATAACTCTGGTATTCAGTCATTAGAGTGAATAACTCTGGGTTTTCAGTCATTAGAGTGAATAACTCTGGGTAGTCAGTCAATATACTGAATAACTCTGGGTATTCAGTCAATATACTGAATAACTCTGGGTATTCAGTCATTAGAGTGAATAACTCTGGGTATTCAGTCATTAGAGTGAATAACTCTGGGTATTCAGTCACTCCTCTTTAGTAGAGGAGAGACTGATGATCCTGAATTACAGGTTGTTACTGTAGAGGAGAGACTGATGGTCCTGAATCACAGGTTGTTACTGTAGAGGAGAGACTGATGATCCTGAATCACAGGTTGTTACTGTAGAGGAGACTGATGATCCTGAATCACAGGTTGCTACTGTAGAGGAGAGACTGATGATCCTATAATGAGGATCCTGTCTGATATGACATGCTATTCAGTTGTTAGAGCCTCAGACATTTTTCCAACATGAACCACCTGACATGTTATAAACATCTCTGACATGTTATAAACATCTCTGTCATGTTTTAAACATCTCTGTCATGTATTAAACATCTCTGACATGTTATAAACATCTCTGACATGTTATAAACATCTCTGTCATGTATTAAACATCTCTGTCATGTATTAAACATCTCTGACATGTTTTAAACATCTCTGACATGTTATAAACATCTCTGTCATGTATTAAACATCTCTGACATGTTTTAAACATCTCTGACATGTTATAAACATCTCTGTCATGTATTAAACATCTCTGTCATGTATTAAACATCTCTGACATGTTATAAACATCTCTGTCATGTATTAAACATCTCTGACATGTTTTAAACATCTCTGACATGTATTAAACATCTCTGTCATGTATTAAACATCTCTGTCATGTATTAAACATCTCTGTCATGTATTAAACATCTCTGACATGTTTTAAACATCTCTGTCATGTATTAAACATCTCTGTCATGTATTAAACATCTCTGACATGTTATAAACATCTCTGTCATGTATTAAACATCTCTGACATGTTTTAAACATCTCTGACATGTATTAAACATCTCTGTCATGTATTAAACATCTCTGACATGTTATAAACATCTCTGTCATGTATTAAACATCTCTGACATGTTATAAACATCTCTGTCATGTATTAAACATCTCTGACATGTTTTAAACATCTCTGACATGTATTAAACATCTCTGTCATGTATTAAACATCTCTGACATGTTATAAACATCTCTGTCATGTATTAAACATCTCTGTCATGTTTTAAACATCTCTGTCATGTATTAAACATCTCTGACATGTTATAAACATCTCTGACATGTATTAAACATCTCTGACATGTTATAAACATCTCTGTCATGTATTAAACATCTCTGTCATGTATTAAACATCTCTGTCATGTTTTAAACATCTCTGTCATGTATTAAACATCTCTGACATGTATTAAACATCTCTGACATGTATTAAACATCTCTGACATGTATTAAACATCTCTGACAGCTGTGTGATTGGTTAATGACTGATGCCATATTAACACACTCTTAATCACAACCCAGACTGTGCTGTTCCATCAACCCCCCCCAGTCCATACCCAGTGGTTATTCTCAGTAGTGAATGTATTGTACCCAGACTGTGCTCTTCCATCAACCCCCCCAGTCCATACCCAGTATGTTAGGGCATGTACCTGCTGCCAAACAGTGTGTGTGTGTGTGTGTGTGTGTGTGTGTGTGTGTGTGTGTGTGTGTGTGTGTGTGTGTGTGTGTGTGTGTGTGTGTGTGTGGTGTGTGTGTGTGTGTGTGTGTGTGTGTGTGTGTGTGTGTGTGCGTGCGTGCGCGTGCGTGTGTGTGTGCGTGTGCCCGTGTGTGTGAGAGAGGCTTGGATTCAGACGGTCGGTCTCTCCTACACTGTGTACCTCGTCACCTGGTGAACATAATGCCTGCGTCCCAAATAGTGCCCTATTTATGACCAGAGCCCTATGGGCCCGAGAGATTAGTGCACTACAATGGGAATAGGTTTCCATTTGTGACGCACTCACTGCCATTCTTTACATTCTTCTGTTCTGACGGCTTTTCAGCAGCCTGGAACGGACAGACACTCAGAGGTGAACAGAACGGTGCTGTTTGACAGACAGACATTCACTCAGAGGTGAACAGAACGGTGCTGTTTGACAGACAGACATTCACTCAGAGGTGAACAGAACGGTGCTGTTTGACAGACAGACAGACACTCAGAGGTGAACAGAACGGTGCTGTTTGACAGACAGACAGACACTCAGAGGTGAACAGAACGGTGCTGTTTCACAGACAGACAGACACTCAGAGGTGAACAGAACGGTGCTGTTTTACAGACAGACATTCACTCAGAGGTGAACAGAACGGTGCTGTTTGACAGTCAGACAGACACTCAGAGGTGAACAGAACGGTGCTGTTTGACAGACAGACATTCACTCAGAGGTGAACAGAACGGTGCTGTTTGACAGACAGACATTCACTCAGAGGTGAACAGAACGGTGCTGTTTGACAGACAGACAGACACTCAGAGGTGAACAGAACGGTGCTGTTTCACAGACAGACATTCACTCAGAGGTGAACAGAACGGTGCTGTTAGACAGTCAGACAGACACTCAGAGGTGAACAGAACGGTGCTGTTTGACAGACAGACATTCACTCAGAGGTGAACAGAACGGTGCTGTTTGACAGACAGACATTCACTCAGAGGTGAACAGAACGGTGCTGTTTGACAGACAGACAGACACTCAGAGGTGAACAGAACGGTGCTGTTTCACAGACAGACATTCACTCAGAGGTGAACAGAACGGTGCTGTTTGACAGACAGACATTCACTCAGAGGTGAACAGAACGGTGCTGTTTGACAGACAGACATTCACTCAGAGGTGAACAGAACGGTGCTGTTTGACAGACAGACATTCACTCAGAGGTGAACAGAACGGTGCTGTTTGACAGACAGACACTCAGAGGTGAACAGAACGGTGCTGTTTGACAGACAGACATTCACTCAGAGGTGAACAGAACGGTGCTGTTTGACAGACAGACATTCACTCAGAGGTGAACACACACACACATACACACACACACACATACACACACACACACACACACCAACAGATGTGCTCCACATGTTGCCCAGAGGGACAGTGATATCTTATTTAGGCAGCCGGCTCTTTTATCCAGGCTATTTAAGCAGGTATACAGAATGAAGTGTGTGTGTATGTGTGTGTGTGTGTGTGTGTGTGTGTGTGTGTGTGTGTGTAGTTTCATCTCTCTATCAGGCTGGGTGGAGGATGGCAGACAGGCTGTGAGTTACTGAATTCTGTTTGTCAGTTAGCCTTGTTATACCTGGACTCTCAGACTCCACTTATTTCAATGGTAGAAAACCACAAGCTCATCATTGTGTAGTTATTTTAGAGGTGTGAATGTCAACGCTACAGGTTTTCTGGTCCAGTTGAATGGAACACAGGCAGTATGTTGACGTCCATGTCGTAGTGTCGTACTACTGTTCACTAATAGATCACTTAACAATCACTGTGTTTATAATGCAGGCAGTATGTTGACTTCCATGTCGTAGTGTCGTTACTACGCTGGTCAGGTGTCTTGATAATCTAGGCCTGGTCTACCCCTCGCTATCTAGGCCTGGTCTACCCCTCGCTATCTAGGCCTGGTCTACCCCTCGCTATCTAGGCCTGGTCTACCCCACGCTATCTAGGCCTGGTCTACCCCACGCTATCTAGGCCTGGTCTACCCCTCGCTATCTAGGCCTGGTTTACCCCTCGCTATCTAGGCCTGGTTTACCCCTCGCTGTCTAGGCCTGGTCTACCCCTCGCTGTCTAGTCCTGGTCTACCCCTCGCTATCTAGGCCTGGTCTACCCCTCGCTATCTAGGCCTGGTCTACCCCTCGCTATCTAGGCCTGGTCTACCCTTCGCTATCTAGGCCTGGTCTACCCTTCACTATCTAGGCCTGGTCTACCCCTCGCTATCTAGGGCTGCTACTCCGATAGGGATGCTACTCTGACAGGGATGCTACTCTGACAGGGATGCTACTCTGACAGGGATGCTACTCTGACAGGGATGCTACTCTGACAGTCAGGCTACTCTGACAGTCAAGCTACTCTGACAGGGATGCTACTCTGACAGGGATGCTACTCTGACAGGGATGCTACTCTGACAGGGATGCTACTCTGACAGGGAGGCTATGTGGGTACAGGTTAGTCAATGTGCGGGGGTACAGGTTAGTCAGTGTGTGGGGCTACAGGCTAGTCAATGCGGGTACAGGTTAGTCCATGTGGGTACAGGTTAGTCCATGTGGGTACAGGTTAGTCCATAAAGGTACAGGTTAGTCCACGTGGGTCCAGGTTAGTCCATGTGGGTACAGGTTAGTCCATGTGGGTACAGGTTAGTCCATGTTGGTACAGGTTAGTCCATGTGGGTACAGATTAGTCCATGTGGGTACAGGTTAGTCCATTAAGGTACAGGTTAGTCCATGTTGGTACAGGTTAGTCCATTAAGGTACAGGTTAGTCCATGTGGGTACAGGTTAGTCAATGTGGGTACAGGTTAGTCCATGTGGGTCCAGGTTATTCCATGTGGGTACAGGTTAGTCCATGTGGGTACAGATTAGTCCATGTGGGTACAGGTTAGTCCATTAAGGTACAGGTTAGTCCATGTTGGTACAGGTTAGTCCATTAAGGTACAGGTTAGTCCATGTGGGTACAGGTTAGTCAATGTGGGTACAGGTTAGTCCATGTGGGTCCAGGTTATTCCATGTGGGTACAGGTTAGTCCATGTGGGTACAGGTTAGTCTATGTTGGTACAGGTTAGTCAATGTGGGTACAGGTTAGTCCAGGTGGGTACATGTTAGTCCATGTGGGTACAGGTTATTCCATGTGGGTACAGGTTAGTCCATGTGGGTACAGGTTAGTCCAGGTCATTTGTAATCAAGGAACAGAGCTGGAGGTATTATTGTACGCCTCCCAAATGGCACCCTATCACACACACACACACACACACACACACACACACACACACACACACACACACACACACACACACACACACACAACCAGATAATTGGCCTTCCTGTCAAGACAAGAGGATAGAGAAAGAGGGAGATGAGAGAGGGAGGGAAGGGGAGAGGGAGATGAGAGAAGGAGATGAGAGAGAGGGAGAGAGGGGGAGGGAGGGAGAGAGAGGGAGGGAAGGAAGGATAGAGGGAGAGAGAGGGAGGGAAGGGGAGAGGGAGATGAGAGAAGGAGATGAGAGAGAGGGAGAGAGGGGGAGGGAGGGAGAGAGAGGGAGGGAAGGAAGGAAGGAGAGAGGGAGAGAGGCTGGGTGAAGAGGGAGATGAGAGAAGGAGATGAGAGAGAGGGAGAGAGACTGGGTGAAGAGGGAGAAGGAGAGAGAGGGAGAGGGGCTGGGTGAAGAGGGAGAAGGAGAGAGAGGGAGAGAGACTGGATGAAGAGGGAGATGTGAGAAGGAGATGAGAGAGAGGGAGAGAGACTGGGTGAAGAGGGAGATGAGAGAAGGAGATGAGAGAGAGGGAGAGAGACTGGGTGAAGAGGGAGAAGGAGAGAGAGGGAGAGGGGCTGGGTGAAGAGGGAGAAGGAGATAGAGGGAGAGGGGCTGGGTGAAGAGGGAGATGAGAGAAGGAGATGAGAGAGAGGGAGAGAGACTGGTTGAAGAGGGAGATGAGAGAAGGAGATGAGAGAGAGGGAGAGAGACTGGTTGAAGAGGGAGATGAGAGAAGGAGATGAGAGAGAGGGAGAGAGACTGGGTGAAGAGGGAGAAGGAGAGAGAGGGAGAGGGGCTGGGTGAAGAGGGAGATGAGAGAAGGAGATGAGAGAGAGGGAGAGAGACTGGGTGAAGAGGGAGATGAGAGAGAGGGAGAGGGGCTGGGTGAAGAGGGAGATGAGAGAGAGGGAGAGAGACTGGGTGAAGAGGGAGAAGGAGAGAGAGGGAGAGAGACTGGGACAGAGAGAGGGAGTTTCCCCCATCCACCCATCTCTCCACCCACTGATCCTTCCATCCATCTCTCCACCCACTGATCCACCCATCCATCCACCCACTGATCCATCCATCCATCCCTCCTTCCTTCATTGTGTTGATAGAATAGAACAGTGATCCATGCAGGTGGGTCCTCCACCTTGCAGTTAAGAGTACTGTCATACACATCATGAACGTCCCTCTTGAATGGCCTCCATTTGTTCTCCCACAAATAAGCCCTTGATGCAACAGGCGTAGGGATACGGACCAGCGGTGAGGAGAGTGGTTGAAGTGGCGCTTCGCCTGGTAATTATGTGTGATTACCTGACAAAGAGATGCAATTAGAGCCTTGGCAACACGATAAGCAAATTGATTACAGGAGACACATCTTGGAAAGACATGAGTGAAGTGATCAATGAGGCTTTCAACATGTTAGAGAGGAGAGGGGATGAGAGGAGAGGAGATGGAGAGGGGATGAGAGGAGAGGAGAGGAGAGGAGAGGAGAGGAGAGGAGAGAGGAGAGGAGAGGAGAGGAGAGGGAATGAGAGGAGAGGAGAGGAGAGGAGAGGAGAAGGGAGGAGAGGGGATGAGAGGAGAGGAGAGGAGAGGAGATGAGAGGAGAGGAGATGAGAGGAGAGGAGAGGGGGGAGAGGAAAGGAGATGAGAGGAGAGGGGGGGAGAGGAGAGGAGATGAGAGGAGAGGAGAGGAGAGGGGGGAGAGGAGAGGAGAGGAGAGGGTAGATGAGAGGAGATGAGAGGAGAGGAGAGGGGGAGAGGAGAGGAGATGAGAGGAGAGGAGATGAGAGGGAGAGGAGAGGAGAGGGGGAGAGGAGAGGGTAGATGAGAGGAGAGGAGAGGAGAGGAGAGGAGAGGAGAGGAGAGGAGAGGAGAGGAGAGGAGAGGGGAGGGGGGAGAGGGGAGAGGAGAGGGGATGAGAGGAGAGGGGGGAGAGGAGAGGAGAGGGGGGGAGGAGAGGAGAGGGGATGAGAGGAGAGGGGGGAGAGGAGAGGGGGGAGGAGAGGAGAGGAGAGGGGATGAGAGGAGAGGAAAGGGGGAAGAGGAGAGGAGAGGGGATGAGAGGAGAGGGGGGAGAGGAGAGGAGAGGGGGGGAGGAGAGGAGGGGGGAGGAGAGGAGGGCAGAAGAGACGATAAGGAGGAGGAGAGGAGGGGAGAGGAGGGTAGAATAGAGGAGAGGAGAGGGGATGAGAGGAGAGGGGGGAGAGGAGAGGAGAGGGGGGGAGGAGAGGAGGGGAGAGGAGAGGAGAAGAGGGGAGGGGAGGAGAGAAGGATTAGGAGGAGAGGAGAGGACATGTGAAGAAGAGAAGAGAGGAGAAATGTAGATGTGATCTGGAAGAGAACGACTGACGTGGACGGTCTCTGCCAAGGGTGGAATTAGTCCACGTCCCAAACGGAACCCGTGTCCCTTTATAGTGCACTACTTTTGACCAATTGGGTGCCATTTTGGGACACATACTTTGGTTTCCTCAAGCTGCTCCACCTTTTTCAATGTCCCAGTGTTTGGTTTCATTCCAACTCTCTCATGCCGCAGTGATTTGTAAAGGGGGAAGTTGCTGACCGTGTTACCTGTGAATCTGAATGTAATATTGTTATTTCTGCCAACGCACAACGTCTTTCCTTTGCAGTTCAGAATCCATTAAAACAAACTCCCTGACGTGCGTCAGAGACTCCCTACGTGGCGTTCAGAGACTCCCTGACGTGCGTTCAGAGACTCCCTGACGTGCGTTCAGAGACTCCCTGACGTGCGTTCAGAGACTCCTGACGTGGCGTTCAGAGACTCCCTGACGTGCGTTCAGAGACTCCCTGACGTGCGTTCAGAGACTCCCTGACGTGCGTTCAGAGACTCCCTGACGTGCGTTCAGAGACTCCCTGACGTGCGTTCAGAGACTCCCTGACGTGCGTTCAGAGACTCCTGACGTGCGTTCAGAGACTCCCTGACGTGCGTTCAGAGACTCCCTGACGTGCGTTCAGAGACGCCCTGACGTGCGTTCAGAGACTCCCTGACGTGCGTTCAGAGACTCCCTGACGTGCGTTCAGAGACTCAGAGACTCCCTGACGTGCGTTCAGAGACTCCCTGACGTGCGTTCAGAGACTCCCTGACATGCGTTCAGAGACTCCTGACGTGCGTTCAGAGACTCCTGACGTGCGTTCAGGGACTTTGTCAGTACGAGGCAGGGAGGTTGGTGCATATCCAATAGAGTTTAGTTTCACCAGGAGAGGAGCGGTTCGTTTGGTGGAGTTTGGAAAGAATTCACACAACACTAAAGAGATGTCTCCATATCACTCACAACACTGTAGAGATGTCTCCATATCACTCACAACACTGTAGAGATGTCTCCATATCACTCACAACACTGTAGAGATGTCTCCATATCACTCACAACACTGTAGAGATGTCTCCATATCACTCACGACACTGTAGAGATGTCTCCATATCACTCACAACAGTGTAGAGATGTCTCCATATCACTCACAAGACTGTAGAGATGTCTCCATATCACTCACAACACTGTAGAGACACTCCATATCACTCACAACACTGTAGAGATGTCTCCATATCACTCACAACACTATAGAGATGTCTCCATATCACTCACAACACTGTAGAGATGTCTCCATATCACTCACAACACTGTAGAGATGTCTCCATATCACTCACAACACTGTAGAGATGTCTCCATATCACTCACGACACTGTAGAGATGTCTCCATATCACTCACAACAGTGTAGAGATGTCTCCATATCACTCACAACACTGTAGAGATGTCTCCATATCACTCACAACACTGTTAGAGACACTCCATATCACTCACAACACTGTAGAGATGTCTCCATATCACTCACAACACTGTAGAGATGTCTCCATATCACTCACAACACTGTAGAGATGTCTCCATATCACTCACAACACTGTAGAGATGTCTCCATATCACTCACAACACTGTAGAGATGTCTCCATATCACTCACAACACTGTAGAGATGTCTCCATATCACTCACGACACTGTAGAGATGTCTCCATATCACTCACAACAGTGTAGAGATGTCTCCATATCACTCACAACACTGTAGAGATGTCTCCATATCACTCACAACACTGTAGAGACACTCCATATCACTCACAACACTGTAGAGATGTCTCCATATCACTCACAACACTATAGAGATGTCTCCATATCACTCACAACACTGTAGAGATGTCTCCATATCACTCACAACACTGTAGAGACGTCTCCATATCACTCACAACACTGTAGAGATGTCTCCATATCACTCACAACACTGTAGAGATGTCTCCATATCACTCACAACACTGTAGAGATGTCTCTGGTACAGTTACAACCACATGTATAGACTCTTAGAAAAAAGGGTTCAATGTTAGTTTTTTTACTGAAGGAAAGGGTTCTACCGGGAAGACAATATTTCTTTGTAAGGCAAAGGGTTCTACCTAGAACCTTCAACCTCCTAAGAACCATTTTTGGAAGAAAGGGGTTGTTTGATGATTCTTTAGAAGACTAGATGGGTTCTACACAACACCATCTATCATATTTCCCAGCATGCATCTATTGCAGGGAGATTTTCAGAGTTGTTTGTTTTACTGTAATATCTGTGTTCATTGATTAGTTGATAAATGTTATACTACACAAAGATAAATAACGTAGTTTCTAAACTTATCCAATCTGCTAGTAGTTGGATTTACTGCACCCGTTACTCAGATGGATGTTCCAGTTTAGATGATTGAGGTCGTCTCAGTATTCAGTCCTCCCTTACCCTGGCAGTCCTCCCCTACCCTGGCAGTCCTCCCCTACCCTGGCAGTCCTCCCTTACCCTGGCAGTCCTCCCCCTACCCTGGCAGTCCTCCCCTACCCTGGCAGTCCTCCCCCTACCCTGGCAGTCCTCCCCCTACCCTGGCAGTCCTCCCCTACCCTGGCAGTCCTCCCCTACCCTGGCAGTCCTCCCCCTACCCTGGCAGTCCTCCCCCTACCCTGGCAGTCCTCCCCTACCCTGGCAGTCCTCCCCCTACCCTGGCAGTCCTCCCCTACCCTGGCAGTCCTCCCCCTACCCTGGCAGTCCTCCCCTACCCTGGTAGTCCTCCCCTACCCTGGTAGTCCTCCCCTACCCTGGTAGTCCTCCCCCTACCCTGGCAGTCCTCCCCTACCCTGGCAGTCCTTCCTCACCCTACCCTGGCAGTCCTTCCTTCCCCTACCCTGGCAGTCCTCCCCTACCCTGGCAGTCCTCCCCTACCCTTGCAGTCCTCCCCTACCCTGGCAGTCTTCCCCTACCCTTGCAGTCCTCCCCTACCCTGGCAGTCCTTCCCCTACCCTGGCAGTCCTTCCTTCCCCTACCCTGGCAGTTCTTCCTCCCCCTACCCTGGTAGTCCCCCCTACCCTGGTAGTCCTTACCCTACCCTGGCAGTCCTTTCCCCCTACCCTGGCAGTCCTTCCCTTACCCTGGCAGTCCTTCCCTTACCCTGGCAGTCCTCCCCTACCCTGGCAGTCCTTCCCCTACCCTGGCAGTCCTCCCCTACCCTGGCAGTCCTCCCCTACCCTGGCAGTCCTACCCCTACCCTGGCAGTCCTCCCCTACCCTGGTAGTCCTCCCCTACCCTGGCAGTCCTTCCCCTACCCTGGTAGTCCTTCCTTCCCCTACCCTGGCAGTCCTCCCCTACCCTGGCAGTCCTCCCCTACCCTGGTAGTCCTTCCTTACCCTGGTACTCCTTCCTTCCCCTACCCTGGCAGTCCTCCCCTACCCTGGCAGTCCTCCCCTACCCAGGCAGTCCTCCCCTACCCTGGTAGTCCTTCCTTTCCCTACCCTGGCAGTCATTGGTTGAGATTCTCCTGTCATTATCTCTACACCAGGTCAATGGGTTAATGGTTGAGATTCTCCTGTCATTATCTCTCCACCAGGTCAATGGGTTAATGGTTGAGATTCTCCTGTCATTATCTTTCCACCAGGTCAATGGGTTAATGGTTGAGATTCTCCTGTCATTATCTCTCCACCAAGTCAATGGGTTAATGGTTGAGATTCTCCTGTCATTATCTCTCCACCAGGTCAATGGTTTAACCATTCATTAAGCCATTGCTGAGTGTTTGTGCGCGTGTGTGAGTTTGTTTGTGTGTTCTCAAAACCCCGGGCAGTCTGCACCATCCTTCCCCAGCTGTCTCACGACCCCGGGCATCATCAGTCTGCACCATCCTTCCCCAGCAGGTTTCACGGCCCCAGGCATCATCAGTCTGCGCCATCCTTCCCCAGCTGTTTCACGGCCCCAGGCATCATCAGTCTGCGCCATTCTTCTCCAGCTGTCTTACGACCCTGGGCATCATCAGTCTGCGCCATCCTTCCCCAACTGTCCTACGACCCCGGGCATCATCAGTCTGCGCCATCCTTCCCCAACTGTCTAACGACCCCGGGCATCATCAGTCTGCGCCATCCTTCTCCAACTGTCTCACGACCCCGGGCATCATCAGTCTGCGCCATCCTTCTCCAACTGTCTCACGACCCCGGGCATCATCAGTCTGCGCCATCCTTCCCCAACTGTCTCACGACCCCGGACATCATCAGTCTGCACAATCCTTCTCCAGCTGTCTCACGACCCTGGGCATCATCAGCCTGCGCCATCCTTCTCCAACTGTCTCACGACCCCGGGCATCATCAGTCTGCGCCATCCTTCTCCAACTGTCTCACGACCCCGGGCATCATCAGTCTGCGCCATCCTTCTCCAACTGTCTCACGACCCCGGGCATCATCAGTCTGCGCCATCCTTCCCCAACTGTCTCACGACCCCGGACATCATCAGTCTGCACAATCCTTCTCCAGCTGTCTCACGACCCTGGGCATCATCAGCCTGCGCCATCCTTCTCCAACTGTCTCACGACCCCGGGCATCATCAGTCTGCGCCATCCTTCTCCAACTGTCTCACGAACCCGGGCATCATCAGTCTGCGCCATCCTTCCCCAACTGTCTCACGACCCCGGACATCATCAGTCTGCACAATCCTTCCCCAGCTGTCTCACGACCCCGGACATCATCAGTCTGCACCATCCTTCCCCAGCTGTCTCACGACCCCGGGCATCATCAGCCTGCGCCAGCCATCCTTCCCCAGCTGTCTCACGACCCCGGGCATCATCAGTCTGCACCATCCTTCCCCAACTGTCTCACGACCCCGGGCATCATCAGTCTGCACCTTCCCCAGCTGTCTCACGACCCCGGGCATCATCAGTCTGCACCATCCTTCCCCAGCTGTCTCACGACCCCGGGCATCATCAGCCTGCGCCAGCCATCCTTCCCCAGCTGTCTCACGACCCCGGGCATCATCAGTCTGCACCATCCTTCCCCAACTGTCTCACGACCCCGGGCATCATCAGTCTGCACCTTCCCCAGCTGTCTCACGACCCTGGGCATCATCAGCCTGCGCCATCCTTCTCCAACTGTCTCACGACCCCGGACATCATCAGTCTGCACCATCCTTCCCCAACTGTCTCACGACCCCGGACATCATCAGTCTGCACCATCCTTCTCCAACTGTCTCACGACCCCGGACATCATCAGTCTGCACCATCCTTCTCCAACTGTCTCACGACCCCGGACATCATCAGTCTGCACCATCCTCCCCCTGTTGTCATCAGGGTATAATGTTTATAGACGGTAGAGGGAGTGTGTTGTGTATTTTGTCCGTTTGCCTTGAAATGCATTTATGTTTGTATATAACAGCCCTATCTACCATCTGTTGGTGTTAGACTGGCTCCAGGTGTAATACATCAGCACATATTACCGTTAGTTTCATCAATTAGTTGAGTTCACAACCTGGCACAGTGCTGTCTGTACCTAGCTCCCAAACCCCAGCAGATTCCTCAGAGGGAAAACGAGTCAAGACAGTGAAATAGTGCATCACTAGAAAGTATACTATGAAAAAGTCTTAATCTTTGCAGTGCAGTGTTCTGTCTGAATGACATTTGTGACCCACCATCTTGATTCAGTTCTATGTAGGAAAATGTGAAATTGTGTTTTTTAAATATTTTTTACATTGTATAAAAGTTGAGAATGAAAACTATAAAACATTTATATTATACACTGCAGTTGAGGAACAATGGGACAGTAATTCTGCTTTGAAAGTTGATCAACTTGTAACTCCACTTTTGAGAAAATGACCTGTAAAATGTTTTGGTTCACCTACTGGAGAGATCTTCTTTGTCTCCACCCCCATTCAGCATCGTTCACACCCTCTTAAGCCTTTAGCCCCACCCATTCAGCATCGTTCACACCCTCTTAAGCCGTAGCCCCTCCCATTCAGCATCGTTCACACCCTCTTAAGCCTTTAGCCCCACCCATTCAGCATCGTTCACACCCTCTTAAGCCTTAGCCCCACCCATTCAGCATCGTTCACACCCTCTTAAGCCTTTAGCCCCACCCATTCAGCATCGTTCACACCCTCTTAAGCCTTTAGCCCCACCCATTCAGCATCGTTCACACCCTCTTAAGCCTTAGCCCCACCCATTCAGCATCGTTCACACCCTCTTAAGCCTTAGCCCCACCCATTCAGCATCGTTCACACCCTCTTAAGCCTTAGCCCATCCCATTCAGCATCGTTCACACCCTCTTAAGCCTTCGCCCCACCCATCTCTTTAAGGATTCACGTGTCAAGCTATGTGCTAAAAAGAGTGAGTAAGGTAGTTTAGTAAACAACCAAAGATTAAGACTAAAAGTGTTGAAAGTATTAGCATAAAGTAGTGGTAAAAATATACTTTATATCGTCCTTGGCCTTTATCCTAATCTGACGTTGGTGCAGGTCATGTTGTTCTTCACATTACCGTATCTGGTAAACACCATATCAAATAAAATCTGTTTATTTGTCACATACACAGGATACAGAAGGTGTAAATGATATAGTGAAATGGCAGTAGGGTAGCCTAGTGGTTAGAGCGTTGGACTAGTAACCGGAAGGTTACAAGTTCAAACCCCCGAGCTGACAAGGTACAAATCTGTCGTTCTGCCCCTGAACAGGCACTTAACCCACTGTTCCTAGGCTGTCATTGAAAATAAGAATTTGTTCTTAACTGACTTGCCTAGTTAAATAAATGTACTAGCTTAGTGCAGTCTTTTGTTTAGACCCATAACCCATACTACCATTCACCATGCATGAATCTGCAGGTAGCTTAAAGCTAATTGACTAGGTTCAATGTTAGTTAGCGAGCTAACATTAGGCTATAAGTAGCAATGCAAATGGCTTTCAGAGATAACAATAATTTTACTACCTGTAACATTAGCTAGCGAGCCAGCCAGCTAATGTTAGCTAGCTAGCTAACAGTGCGCTTTAACTTGACTTTCTGACAAAATTAGAAACGTATAATATCTGAAAATGTAGCTAGTCTCTCTTACCCGTATATGTGGATGGGCGCTTCTCCCTCTCTGTCACGGTTGCCATGGTTGCCCTTAGTTTGAAGATGTAATCCGGAGACAAGTATTTAATACATCAGCCTTCTGTGTTCTCTTTTTCGACTCCCTTCACTTTTGCAATCATACTCTTCTTCACTGATCACTGGTTCTTCCCTGTCATCAGAAGACTCTACAATGTCAAGGTTCAATGGGAATGTTTATACTTAAATCAAGGACTTCCTCATCGTCTGATTCATGTTTCAGAGTCAGAGAGTCAACGTGGCACGGTCGTCCTCCGGGAAAGAGGAGAGCAGTAGCAACACTTTTTGGAGTTCTTCTTTGTCTTTCGACAAAAGCCGCTGTATATAGGATGATCTACACATGCTGAGCAGCTCATGTTATAGACAGAAACGTGCTACATGGCAGACCAATCAGAACTCATCTCTCGGGCATGTCCACCCAGCCATTATCTCAGCCAATAGCATAGGAAGGTTCCTTCCTTTTTCCACGGCTAAATCAAATAAGTCTCGTAATTTAACAATTGTATTTGTATTTACAGATGGCAAACAGGTTTGTTATTAAGACACATGAAAGTTCACATGTTCCAGAATGCATTTCTGCTCTAATAAAATAGAAATAGAAAAACAACACGTTCAAATGCCTCTTCTGGAAAGTAGTGACGTGCGACATATGCCTAGCTTCCTGGAACGGGTCACATTTGGAGGCAAGAGGAGAGAGTTCAGTAATTCAAAAAAGAGAGGACAGGAAAGGATGACATTTCCTCCTACAGTGTCAAACTTAAAGGTCACATTCAGCTCAAGGCACCAGCAGTTCGGCCTTGAAACAAAACGGAGAAAGGAATAAATATTTGAGAGAAATCCTCTCTGTCTGTACTGACTGTCAAAGTGAGCTTGGCTACTTTACAAATGGCCCCCTATTCCATTTATAGTGCACTACTTTAGACCAGAACCCTATGGGACTATATAGTGCACTACTTTAGACCAGAACCCTATGGGACTATATAGTGCACTACTTTAGACCAGAACCCTAAGGGACTATATAGTGCACTACTTTTGACCAGAACCCACAGGGAATAAGGGGGGAATTTGGGATGGACTCCTTGTGGGCCAATAGTAAAAGTTAGAATTCATTCCCACAGCTCGCTAGTCCCATACAGGACCTCGTGCCAGTCTGTTTTCCAGGATCAGACCAGAGGAGAAGGAGGGCTGGCATACAGGACCTCATGCCAGTCTGTTTTCCAGGATCAGACCAGAGGAGAAGGAGGGCTGGCATACAGGACCTCATGCCAGTCTGTTTTCCAGGATCAGACCAGAGGAGAAGGAGGGCTGGCATACAGGACCTCATGCCAGTCTGTTTTCCAGGATCAGACCAGAGGAGAAGGAGGGCTGGGATACAGAAGAAGAATACTGGGACTAAATCCACTTTGCGTTCCGTACATGTTATAAGAACACGCTAATCAACCCCAAAGGGCTGAGCTGCCAGATGTTATTGAATCACAAAGTGGTCTTGAGTTTAGGGCGGTTGGTATGTTTCAAGATGCTGTCGGGTTACAGTGAGATGAAAGTTTCTCGATGTTAGTTACACAAACAAACCCCCTCCCGAGATCAGAACAGCATGTTATTTTAGAGGGTTGCTTTTTAGAGGTCAACGTGAAGAGTCCACTTGTCAAGAGTAAATCAAAACTCCTTAAATCTTATTTGATGTTGTCTGGTTGTAGGACTGGAGATCTGAAGAGAGACTTGTCAAAAACACAGATTCTCCACTACTGACCTGATACTCCAGCGCCCTGAGCTGAAAGACTTCTACTGTAGAGAAAGTGTGCCAAATGGCACCTTATTCCCTACATAGTGCACTACTTTTTGACCAGAGCCTTATGGGTCTTGCTCAAAGGTAGTGCACTATGTAGGGAATAGGGTGCCACCTGGGACGACTCCTACAGGTCCTTGGGGGTATTTGTGAAGCTGTAGTGGACAGCTTTCTTTCTCTAGTCCAGTAGTTTCCCCCATTCTGTGTGAAGCCCAAACCCATCTTTATTCAGACCTGTCAATCGAGGGCTCTCTCTCTCTCTCTCTCTCTCTCTCTCCTCTCTCTCTCTCTCTCTCTCTCTCTCTCTCTCTCTCTCTCTCTACTCCACGGTAGTACTTGTCCTGGTAGTAATTGCTCCTTGTAATTAACTGCTGGTCTCAGAACGTTGTCTCTACCTCTTCTTCTGGTTTATATAAACTCAGGTTACTGGCTCCCAGCTCTGCCAGAGACCAGACGGGTTCACCCTGTGCTGTGGGGAGTCCTCCTCCATTTTGGGAGGGTAGTCCGCCATTCTTTCTGACTCTTGGACATTTGAACGCAGGCTCTACCTGAGGACAGAGATCAAGAGGTTAGTTCCTGAGCCGAGAGGTTGGTACAGGCTAGATCAAAGAGATGTGTTGCCTGTAGAACACACTGAATGTGGTCTACAGTGACCTGGGTAAGATGAGCAGAATGTGGTCCACAGTGACCTGGGTAAGATGAGCAGAATGTGGTCTACAGTGACCTGGGTAAGATGAGCAGAATGTGGTCTACAGTGACCTGGGTAAGATGAGCAGAATGTGGTCTACAGTGACCTGGGTAAGATGAGCAGAAGGTGGTCCACAGTGACCTGGGTAAGATGAGCAGAATGTTATCTACAGTGACCTGGGTAAGATGAGCTGAATGTGGTCGACAGTGACCTGGGTAAGATGAGCAGAATGTGGTCCACAGTGACCTGGGTAAGATGAGCAGAATGTGGTCTACAGTGACCTGGGTAAGATGAGCAGAATGTGGTCTACAGTGACCTGGGTAAGATGAGCAGAATGTGGTCCACAGTGACCTGGGTAAGATTAGCAGAATGTTATCTACAGTGACCTGGGTAAGATGAGCAGAATGTGGTCCACAGTGACCTGGGTAAGATGAGCAGAATGTGGTCCACAGTGACCTGGGTAAGATGAGCAGAATGTGGTCCACAGTGACCTGGGTAAGATGAGCAGAAGGTGGTCCACAGTGACCTGGGTAAGATGAGCAGAATGTTATCTACAGTGACCTGGGTAAGATGAGCTGAATGTGGTCGACAGTGACCTGGGTAAGATGAGCAGAATGTGGTCCACAGTGACCTGGGTAAGATGAGCAGAATGTGGTCTACAGTGACCTGGGTAAGATGAGCAGAATGTGGTCTACAGTGACCTGGGTAAGATGAGCAGAATGTGGTCTACAGTGGCCTGGGTAAGATGAGCAGAATGTGGTCCACAGTGACCTGGGTAAGATGAGCAGAATGTGGTCTACAGTGACCTGGGTAAGATGAGCAGAATGTTATCTAGTGACCTGGGTAAGATGAGCCGCAGAGGTTAGAGGTCAAACACTGAAGTGAGGGCTGTGGCGGCAGTCGTGACATTTTGTCAGCCGGTGATTGTCATGTAAATAACTGTCTGTCTCACGGTAATTGACCTTTTTTTAATGAACATAAACACATTTAGCATCTCCTGACTTCCACACACAGCCTACAAGACACTGATGTAGACCTCTACACCTTCACAATAAATCCATGATTCATTTTAGACAGGTCTAAAGAAACATGCTATGAAGAAAATGTAGAATATCATATTCTGAGTCGTCCTTATGTTTGGTCCTGATCTGAGCTTGAGCCATATGGCTGTGGGCAACACACAAGTTCATTCAGCAGACAAGATTAGTTTATAATTCCCAATGGCATTATTTTATAGTATGAAGAAATACAATTTAACATCGCTGAATAAAATAGAAAGGATATTGATATTATTTGATTCTGTGTTGCCAAAGGAACAGGTTCTCCTGCTTCATTTGGAGTTATTACTTTATTATTATTATTATTATTATTATTTATTATTATTTATTCATGTAGCTTTAGTTGTGATACAAAACGTTAAACTGTATGTTTTTATTGTCTTAATACGTTCTAAGGCTGCATGATGCGACTCTAATGATGGTTTGAATAAAGTCTCATGAAAGGCAAGAGCTCTGTTCTGTTTCTTTACACAGGCTGCACACACTTCATCAGTCTCTCATTCACAATCTGATCATTTTCACACCCATCAGACTATTCTTATTTTACTCTGGTCTTTACATATACAGAGCCTTCAGAAAGCATTCATACCCCTTGTCTTATTCCTACATTTCTGTTGTGTTACAGCCTGAATTAAACATGGATTAAATAGATACTTGTTGTCACCCATAATGACATCACAATACCCCATAATGACATCACAATACCCCATAATGACATCACAATACCCCATAATGACATCACAATACCCCATATTGACATCACAATACCCCATAATGACATCACAATACCCCATAATGACATCACAATACCCCATATTGACATCACAATACCCCATAATGACATCACAATACCCCATAATGACAAACGCCTGTATCTTTGTAGTGACTGTGTGAATTGATACACCATCCAAGGTGTAATTGTTAACTTCACCATGCTCAATAGGTGCCCTTATTTAGGAGGCATTGGACAATCTCCCTGGTTTTTGTGGTTGGGAATCTGTTTTAAATTCATGGATTACAGAGATGAGGTAGATGAGATGAGGTAGTCATTCTATAATCATATTAAACACTACATGTGAAATAGTAATATGATGTGACTTGTTAAGCAAATTTGTCTCTACCTTTATCTACTTCTATATCTACCATACCTACTTATATATCTACCATACCTACCTCTATATCTACCATATATACCTCTATATCTACCTCTATATCTAGCTCTATATCTACCTCTATACCTACCTCTATATCTACCATATCTACCTCTATATCTACCTCCATATCTACCTCTATATCTACCTCTATATCTACCATATCTACCTCTATATCTACCTCTATATCTACCATATCTACCTCTATATCTACCTCTATATCTACCTCTATATCTACCTCTATATCTACCTCTATATCTACCATACCTACCTCTATATCTACCTCTATATCTACCATACCTACCTCTATATCTAGCTCTATATCTAGCTCTATATCTACCTCTATATCTACCTCTATATCTACCATATCTACCTCTATATCTACCTCTATATCTACCTCTATACCTACCTCTATATCTACCATACCTAACTATATATCTACCATACCTACCATACCTACCTCTATATCTACCATACCTACCTCTCTATCTACCATACCTACCTCTATATCTACCATATCTACCTCTATATCTACCATACCTACCTCTATATCTACCATATCTACCTCTCTATCTACCATACCTACCTCCATATATCTGCCATACCTACCTCTATATCTACCATATCTACCATACCTACCTCTATATC
>NW_022261985.1:11317194-11329694 GCF_002021735.2 Oncorhynchus kisutch | reverse complement strand
GCCCTATTCCCTATATAGTGCACTACTTTAGACCAGAGCCCTATTCCCTATATAGTGTACTACTTTAGACCAGAGCCCTATTCCCTATATAGTGTACTACTTTAGACCAGAGCCCTATTCCCTATATAGTGCACTACTTTAGACCAGAGCCCTATTCCCTATGTAGTGCACTACTTTAGACCAGAGTCCTATTCCCTATATAGTGCACTACTTTAGACCAGAGCCCTATGTAGTGCACTACTTTAGGCCAGAGCCCTATTCCCTATATAGTGCACTACTTTAGACCAGAGCCCTATTCCCTATGTAGTGCACTACTTTAGACCAGAGCCCTATTCCCTATGTAGTGCACTACTTTACACCAGAGCCCTATTCCCTATATAGTGCACTACTTTAGACCAGAGCCCTATTCCCTATGTAGTGCACTACTTTAGACCAAAGCCCTATTCCCTATGTAGTGCACTACTTTAGACCAGAACCCTATTCCCTATGTAGTGCACTACTTTACACCAGAGCCCTATTCCCTATATAGTGCACTACTTTAGACCAGAGCCCTATTCCCTATGTAGTGCACTACTTTAGACCAGAGCCCTATTCCCTATGTAGTGCACTACTTTAGACCAGAGCCCTATTCCCTATGTAGTGCACTACTTTACACCAGAGCCCTATGGGGAATATGGTGCCATTTGGGATTCATCCCAGCACTCCTGTCTGTTAATGGAGCCGATGAGTCCTTCCATCTCATCAGGCGTCAGCACCCGCTGGCCCATCCTCTTCAGACAGGAGAGGGAGTGAGACTGGAGCCCAGCCTCTTCAGACAGGAGAGGGAGTGAGACTGGAGCCCAGCCTCTTCAGACAGGAGAGGGAGTGAGGCTGAAGCCCAGCCTCGTCAGACAGGAGAGAGAGTGAGGCTGGAGTCCAGCCTCTTCAGACAGGACAGGGAGTGAGACTGGAGCCCAGCCTCATCAGACAGGACAGGGAGTGAGACTGAAGCCCAGCCTTGTCAGACAGAACAGGGAGTGAGAATGAAGCCCGGACTCTTCAGACAGGACAGTGAGTGAGACTGGAGCCCAGCCTCTTCAGACAGGACAGGGAGTCAACAAACTCAAGGTTATGAAACTAGTGGCATTTTACGTGAGGTTGGATCAACAGCCATGTCACGTCAGAAGCCACCTGTTTTACAGGAATCCTAGTCAGAGATAGTTTGTTTGATATTAGTTGTCACTATCAGATTATATCTGAATAAAAACATTGGCTGACATCCAAGACTGATCATTTGTTGTTTGACGTCAACATCCACTTTGCTCAAATTGACACCATTAAACTCTGTCCTATTTTGTCACAAACATACCGAGACACTGCGGCCATGTTTATAGTTTGCCCTTGAACTTATCAACGGGCCAAATTGGATGCTTTTCTGTGTTGGTGCAGTACCATCAGCCTGCTACGGTAAACACAGTGTTTATGTGTTGGTGCCATCAGCCTTCTACGGTAAACAAAGTGTTTATGTGTTGGTGCCATCAGCCTGCTACGGTAAACACAGTGTTTATGTGTTGGTGCCATCAGCCTGCTACGGTAAACACAGTGTTTATGTGTTATTGCCATCAGCCTTCTACGGTAAACACAGTGTTTATGTGTTGGTACCATCAGCCTGCTACGGTAAACACAGTGTTTATGTGTTGGTACCATCAGCCTGCTACGGTAAACATAGTGTTTCTGTGTTGGTACCATCAGCCTTCTACGGTAAACACAGTGTTTATGTGTTGGTACCATCAGCCTGCTACGGTAAACACAGTGTTTATGTGTTGGTGCCATCAGCCTGCTACGGTTAACACAGTGTTTATGTGTCTGTAATCTAATGAACACCTAGCTGTGTTTACTGATGGCAACAGAGCCTCTGTGTGAAACTGCAGCCTCGCCTCGCCTTGCCTCCTCTATGCTCCTCTCCTGCTCTCTGCCCCTCTCCTCCTCTCTGAAGGTGAGAGAGAGGGAGATAACTGGAGAGAGAGATGGCGATAACTGGAGAGAGAGAGGGAGATGACTGGAGAGAGAGAGGGAGATAACTGGAGAGAGAGGGGAGATAACTGGAGAGAGAGAGGGAGATGACTGGAGAGAGATGTAGATAACTGGAGAGAGAGAGAGGGAGATAACTAGAGAGAGAGAGAGGGATATGACTGGAGAGAGAGAGGGAGATGACTGGAGAGAGAGAGGGAGATAACTGGGGGAGAGAGAGGGAAATAACTGGAGAGAGAGAGGGAGATAACTGGAGAGAGAGAGGGAGATGACTGGAGAGAGATGGAGATAACTGGAGAGAGAGAGGGAGATAACTGGAGATAGAGAGATGGATATGACTGGAGAGAGAGAGGGAGATGACTGGAGAGAGAGAGGGAGATAACTGGGGAGAGAGAGGGAGATAACTGGAGAGAGAGAGGGAGATAACTGGAGAGAGAGGGAGGGAGATGACTGGAGAGAGAGAGGGAGGGAGACGACTGGAGAGAGAGAGGGAGATAACTGGAGAGATAGAGGGAGATGACTGGAGAGAGAGAGGGAGATGACTGGAGAGAGAGAGGGAGATGACTGGAGAGAGAGATGGAGAGACCTGGAGAGAGAGGGAGATGACTGGAGAGAGAGAGGGAGATAACTGGAGAGAGAGGGAGATTCCTGGAGAGAGAGAGGGAGATGACTGGAGAGAGAGAGGGAGATGACTGGAGAGAGAGAGGGAGATAACTGGAGAGAGAGAGGGAGATAATTGGAGAGAGAGAGGGAGATGACTGGAGAGAGAGAGGGAGATAACTGGAGAGAGAGATGGCAATAACTGGAGAGAGAGAGGGAGATGACTGGAGAGAGAGAGGGAGACAACTGGAGAGAGGGGGGGAGATAACTGGAGAGAGAGAGGGAGATAACTGGAGAGAGAGGAGATAACTGGAGAGAGGGGGAGATGACTGGAGAGAGAGGGGAAGATAACTGGAGAGAGAGGGGGAGATAACTGCAGAGAGAGAGGGAGATGACTGGAGAGAGAGGGAGATAACTGGAGAGAGGGGGAGATGACTGGAGAGAGGGAGATAACTGGAGAGAGAGAGAGGGAGATAACTGGAGAGAGAGAGGGAGATAACTGGAGAGAGAGAGAAGAGATAACTGGAGAGAGAGAGGGAGATGACTGCAGTGTCGGCTCTGAAACACTTCAGTTAGCTGCCTGCCAGACCCAGGCTGTGTCCTTATTCGCTATTTAGTGCACTACTTACCTATGGGCCCTGGTAAAAAAGTAGTGCGCTATTTAGGGAACACAGTGCCCTTTGGGATGCAGGACCCATTCAAGGCTGAATGAGCATTTGTTTGTAAAAAAGCCTTAAATTCATTCTGCCAAGTCCCACGGCTACATACCAAACGGAAGCCTATTCCCTACATAGTGCACTACTTCTGACTAGAGCCTTATGGGACACAGGGTGCCATTTGAACCACACTTCTATATGTATCATTTGGGAAACAATCCATAAAGTTTCTTAACCTCATTTCCACCCCACCCTCCCCTCCTTCCCCCAGCCCCCGCTGACTGTTCAGGACTCAGAGTAATGACTGCAGCCAGCCTGGCTCTGGCTCTTTGGGATGGGGGGGATAAGACCCCTGTTCAGGACTCAGAGTAATGACTGCAGCCAGCCTGGCTCTGGCTCTTTGGGATGGGGGGGATAAGACCCCTGTTCAGGACTCAGAGTAATGACTGCAGCCAACCTGGCTCGGACTCTTTGGGATGGGGGGGGGATAAGACCCCTGTTCAGGACTCAGAGTAATGACTGCAGCAACCTGGCTCTGGCTCTTTGGGACGGGGGAGATAAGACCTGAGTTCCCCTCTGAAAGACGTGCTCAAGGCTTCTGGGCATCTCTCTAACCTGTGTGTGTGTTCTGTACCCTATCAAACATGCTCCTGTGTGTGTGTGTGTGTGTGTGTGTGTGTGTGTGTGTGTGTGTGTGTGTGTGTGTGTGTGTGTGTGTGTGTGTGTGTGTGTGTGTGTGTGTGTGTGTGTGTGTGTGTGTGCATGCGCGTGTGTTCCGTTACCCTATCGAACCTGATCCTGTGTGTGTGTGTGTGTGTGTATGTGTGTGTGTCTGTGTGTGTGTGTGCTGTGTGTGTGTCTGTGTGTGTGTCTGTGTGTGTGTCTGTGTGTGTGTGTGCGTGTTCTGTACCCTATCGAACCTGCTCCTGTGTGTGGGGAGAATGAAGCAGGACAGAGAGCTGTTACCACTGTTGTGATAGAACAGAGAGCTGTTACCACTGTTGTGATAGCAACAGAGAGCTGTTACCACTGTTGTGATAGCACAAGAGAGCTGTACCACTGTTGTGATAGCACAGAGAGCTGTTACCACTGTTGTGATAGCACAGAGAGCTGTTACCACTGTTGTGATAGCACAGAGAGCTGTTACCACTGTTGTGATTAGCACAGAGAGCTGTTACCACTGTGGTGATAGCACAGAGAGCTGTTACCACTGTTTGTGATAGCACAGAGAGCTGTTACCACTGTGATAGCACGAGAGCTGTTACCACTGTTGTGATAGCACAGAGAGCTGTTACCACTGTTGTGATAGCACAGAGAGCTTGTTACCACTGTTGTGATAGCACAGAGAGCTGTTACCACTGTTTGTGATAGCACAGAGAGCTGTTACCACTGTTGTGATAGCACAGAGAGCTGTTACCACTGTTGTGATAGCACAGAGAGCTGTTACCACTGTTGTGATAGCACAGAGAGCTGTTACCACTGTTGTGATAGCACAGAGCGCTGTTACCACTGTTGTGATAGCACAGAGAGCTGTTACCACTGTTGTGATAGCACAGAGAGCTGTTACCACTGTTGTGATAGCACAGATGAGCTGTTACCACTGTTGTGATAGCACAGAGAGCTGTTACCACTGTTGTGATAGCACAGAGAGCTGTTACCACTGTTGTGATAGCAACAGAGAGCTGTTACCACTTTTGTGATAGCACAGAGAGCTGTTACCACTGTTGTGATAGCACAGAGAGCTGTTACCACTGTTGTGATAGCACAGAGAGCTGTTACCACTGTTGTGCTAACACAGAGAGCTGTTACCACTGTTGTGATAGCACAGAGAGCTGTTACCACTGTTGTGATAGCACAGAGAGCTGTTACCACTGTTGTGATAGCCACAGAGAAGCATGTTACCCACTGGTTGTATAGCACAGAGAGCTTGTACCACGTTGTGATAGTCACAGAGAGCTGTTCCCACTGTTTGTGATAGCACAGAGGGCTGTTACCCACTGTTGGGATAGCACAGAGCGCTGTTACCACTGTTGTGATATAGCACAGAGAGCTGTTACCACTGTTGTGATAGCACAGAGAGCTGTTACCATGCTTTGTGATAGCACAGAAGCTGTTACCACTGTTGTGATAGCACAGAGAGCTGTTACCACTATTGTGATAGCACAGAGAGCTGTTACCACTGTTGTGATAGCACAGAGAGCTGTACCACTGTTGTGATAGCACAGAGAGCTGTTACCACTGTTGTGATAGCACAGAGAGCTGTTACTACTGTTGTGATAGCACAGAGAGCTGTTACCACTGTTGTGATAGCACACAGAGCTGTTACCACTGTTGTGATAGCACAGAGAGCTGTTACCCCTGTTGTGATAGCACAGAGAGCTGTTCACCATGTTGTGAGTAACCACGAGAGCTGTTACCACTGTTGTGATAGACACAGATAGCTGTTACCACTGTTGTGATAGCACAGAGAGCTGTTAACCACTGTTGGGCATAGGCACCAGCGAGCTGTTACCATTGTTTTGGTGATAGCAACAGAGAGGCTTGTTACCACTGTTGTGATCGCACAGAGAGGCTGTTACCACTGTGTGATAGCACAGAGAGCTGTTACCACATGTTTGTGATCGCACCGCGGAGCTGTTACCACTGTTGTGATAGCACAGAGCAGCTGTTACCACTGTTGTGATAGCACAGAGAGCTGTTACCACTGTTGTGATAGCACAGAGAGCTGTTACTACTGTTGTGATAGCACAGAGAGCTGTTACCACTGTTGTGATAGCACAGAGAGCTGTTACCACTGTTGTGATAGCACAGAGAGCTTGTTACCACTTGTTGTGATAGCACAGAGAGCTGTTACCACTGTTTGTGATAGCACAGAGAGCTGTTACCACTGTTGTGATAGCACAGAGCGCTGTTACCACTGTTGTGATAGCACAGAGAGCTGTTACCACTGTTGTGATAGCACAGAGAGCTGTTACCACTGTTGTGATAGCACAGAGAGCTGTTACCACTGTTGTGATAGCACAGAGAGCTGTTACCACTGTTGTGATAGCATCAGGAGAGCTGTTACCACTGTTGTTGATAGCACAGATAGCTGTTACCACTGTTGTCATAGCACAGAGAGCTGTTACCACTGTTGTGATAGCACAGAGAGCCGTGCTCATTCCAGGGGAAAACTACTGGGAGTGATGGCGCTACCGTTCTGCTGCTCCTCCACCTGATACTGGAGAGTGGAGGAGGAGGGAGAGGAGGACAGTGGAGGGAGGAGGGAGAGGAGAGTGGAGGAGGAGGGAGAGGAGGACAGTGGAGGAGGAGGGAGAGGAGAGTGGAGGAGGAGGGAGAGGAGAGTGGAGGAGGAGGGAGAGGAGGAACAGTGGAGGAGGAGGGAGAGGAGAGTGGAGGAGGAGGGAGAGGAGGACAGTGGAGGAGTTGGGACGGGGACCCTCAGTCTAAACATCCTCCTGGTTTCTGACTGGGGTAAGTGACACGGAAGACAGTAGAGAACCCGCAGCTGACTGGGGTAGTGACAGGAAGACAGTAGAGAACCCCAGCTGACTGGGGTAGTGACAGGAAGACAGTAGAGAACCCCCAGCTGACTGGGGTAGTGACAGGAAGACAGTAGAGAACCCCAGCTGACCGGGTAGTGACAGGAAGACAGTAGAGAACCCCAGCTGACTGGGGTAGTGATAGGAAGACAGTAGAGAACCCCCAGCTGACTGGGGTAGTGACAGGAAGACACTAGAGAACCCCAGCTGACTAGGTAGTGACAGGAAGACAGTAGAGAACCCCAGCTGACTGGGGTAGTGACAGGAAGACAGTAGAGAACCCCAGCTGACTGGGGGTATGACAGGAAGACAGTAGAGAACCCCAGCTGACTGGGGTAGTGACAGGAAGACAGTAGAGAACCCCAGCTGACTGGGGTAGTGACAGGAAAGACAGTAGAGAACCCCAGCTGACTGGGGTAGTGACAGGAAGACAGTAGAGAACCCCAGCTGACTGGGGTAGTGACAGGAAGACAGTAGAGAACCCCAGCTGACTGGGGTAGTGACAGGAAGACAGTAGAGAACCCCAGCTGACTGGGGTAGTGACAGGAAGACAGTAGAGAACCCAGCTGACTGGGGTAGTGACAGGAAGACAGTAGAGAACCCCAGCTGACTGGGTAGTGACAGGAAGACAGTAGAGAACCCCAGCTGACTGGGGTAGTGACAGGAAGACAGTAGAGAATCCCAGCTGACTGGGGTAGTGACAGGAAGACAGTAGAGAACCCAGCTGACTGGGGTAGTGACAGGAAGACAGTAGAGAACCCCAGCTGACTGGGGTAGTGACAGGAAGACAGTAGAGAACCCCCAGGTCTAAACATAACAGTGGAAAGTGGTCCCGTTTGGTTTGTGAAACACCACTTTGTTCATGTGGCTTTATTCCTGCTGACCTGTGACCTGTGACAAGGTTGTTGTTCTCTGCCAGACACTTTAGCTGAATCCACAACTCACTGAGACACACTACTGCAATATCACAGTGTCACAATATAACACCACCTGAACCCTTCAACTACTTCTCAACCACTTTTCACACAAAATATACTGAGTGCATTTAAGGGGAGTTTTAATGGGTTGTATTGATGAATCCCTGACTGCTCCTCTCACTAACTTACTACTTGTTTCTGGGTGTGCGTCTCAACACAGCCCTATGCGCTATAGGGAATAGGTCCCCATTTAGGACACAGACTCTGTGTGACACGAGTTCGTTGACAGCTTCGAACTGTTATTACACTGCGCTGAAACATTACCCACTCACAGCTTATGTCTTGGCTTTCCATCGGGAGGTGACTGTCACAATGTTTTCCTGATCTCTCTCTCTCTCTCTCTCTGCACGACTAGCTGGCTGGCAGGACTATACCATGTTGAAAGGAGATGAGTCTGCGTCACACTACCAAATACACCTTATTCCCTATTTAGTGCCCTACTTTTTGACCAGAACCTTAATCAAACGTAGTGCACTACAAAGGGAAGAGGGTGGCAATTTGGTTCGCAGGCAGTGTGGTGTTACAGGACGAATTAAGAAGCAGAATCAATGATGGTAGGCTGAGGCAGGGGACCAGTATGATGGTAGGCTGCCTCAGGTGCTTCTACACCTGCATTGCTTGCTGTTTGGGGTTTTAGGCTGGGTTTCTGTACAGCACTTTGAGATATCAGCTGGGGACCAGTATGATGGTAGGCTGAGGCAGGGGACCAGTATGATGGTAGGCTGAGGCAGGGGACAGTATGATGGTAGGCTTGAGGCAGGGACCAGTATGATGGTAGGCTGAGGCAGGGACCCGTATCGATGGTAGCTGAGGCGGTGACTAGTATGATGGTAGGCTGAGGCAGGTGACTAGTATGATGGTAGGCTGAGGCAGGTGACTAGTATGATGGTAAGGCTGAGGCAGGTGACTAGTATGATGGTAGACTGAGGCAGGTGACTAGTATGATGGTAGGCTGAGGCAGGTGACTATGTATGATGGTAGACTGAGGCAGGGGACCAGTATGATGGTAGGCTGAGGCAGGTGACTAGTATGATGGTAGACTGAGGCAGGGGACCAGTATGATGGTAGGCTGAGGCAGGGGACCAGTATGATGGTAGGCTGAGGCAGGGGACCAGTATGATGGTAGGCTGAGGCAGGGGACCAGTATGATGGTAGCTGAGGCAGGGGACCAGTATGATGGTAGGCTGAGGCAGGTGACTAGTATGATGGTAGACTGAGCAGGGACCAAGTAATGATAGGTAGCTGAGGCAGGGGACCAGTATGATGGTAGGCGTATTTAGAATGACAGGCCGGGACCAGCTATGATGGTAGGCTGAGGCATGGGACCAGTATGATGGTAGGCTGAGGCCTGGGGACCAGTATGATGGTAGGCTGAGGCAGGGGACCAGTATGATGGTAGGCTGAGGCAGGGGACCAGTATGATGGTAAGCTGAGGCAGGGACCAGTATGATGGTAAGCTGAGGCAGGGGACCAGTATGATGGTAGGCTGAGGCAGGGGACCAGTATGATGGTAAGCTGAGGCAGGGGCACCAGTATGATGGTAGGCTGAGGCAGGGGACCAGTATGATGGTAGGCTGAGGCAGGGGACCAGTATGATGGTAGGCTGAGGCAGGGGGACCAGTATGATGGTAGGCTGAGGCAGGTGACTAGTATGATGGTAGACTGAGGCAGGGACCAGTATGATGGTAGGCTGAGGCAGGGGCACCAGATATGATGGTAGACTTAGGCAGGGGACCAGTACTGATGGTAGGCTGAGGCAGGGGACCAGTATGATGGTAGGCTGAGGCAGGGGACCAGTATGATGGTAGGCTGAGGCAGGGACCAGTATGATGGTAGGCTGAGGCAGGGGACAGTATGATGGTAGGCTGAGGCAGGGGACCTGTATGATGGTAGGCAGGGGACCAGTATGATGGTAGGCTGAGGCAGGGGACCAGTATGATGGTAGGCTGAGGCAGGGGACCAGTATGATGGTAGGCTGATGGCAGGGGACCAGGATGATGGTAGGCTGAGGCAGGGGACCAGTATGATGGTAGGCTGAGGCAGGGGACCAGGATGATGGTAGGCTGAGGCAGGGGACCAGTATGATGGTAGGCTTAGGCAGGGGACCAGTATGATGGTAGGCTGAGGCAGGTGACCAGTATGATGGTAGGCTGAGGCAGGGGACCAGTATGGTGGTAGGCTGAGGCAGGGGACCAGTATGATGTAGGCTGAGGCAGGGGACCAGTATGATGGTAGGCAGGGGACCAGTATGAGGGTAGGCTGAGGCAGGGGACCAGTATGATGGTAGGCTGAGGCAGGGGACCAGTATGATGGTAGGCTGAGGCAGGGGACCAGGGGACCAGTATGATGGTAGGCTGAGGCAGGGGACCAGGGGACCAGTATGATGGTAGGCTGAGGCAGGGGACCAGGGGACAGTATGATGGTAGGCTGAGGCAGGGGACCAGTATGATGGTAGGCTGAGGCAGGGGATGGTAGGCTGAGGCAGGGGACCAGTATGATGGTATGCTGAGGCAGGGGACCAGTATGATGGTAGGCTGAGGCAGAGGACCAGTATGATGGTAGGCTGAGGCAGGGGACCAGTATGATGGTAGGCTGAGGCAGGGGACCAGTATGATGGTAGCTGAGGCAGGGGACCAGGTATGATGGTAGGCTGAGGCAGGGGATGGTAGGCTGAGGCAGGGGACCAGTATGATGGTAGCTGAGGCAGGGGACCTGTATGATGGTAGGCTGAGGACCAGTATGATGGTAGGCTGAGGCAGGGGACCAGTATGATGGTAGGCTGAGGCAGGGGACCAGTATGATGGTAGGCTGAGGCAGGGGACCAGTATGATGGTAGGCTGAGGCAGGGGACCAGTATGATGGTAGGCTGAGGCTGGGGACCAGTATGATGGTAGGCTGAGGCAGGGGACCAGTATGATGGTAGGCTGAGGCAGGGGACCAGTATGATGGTAGGCTGAGGCAGGGGACCAGGGGACCAGTATGATGGTAGGCTGAGGCAGGGGACCAGTATGATGGTAGGCTGAGGCAGGGGACCAGAATGATGGTAGGCTGAGGCAGGGGACCAGTATGATGGTAGGCTGAGGCAGGGGATGGTAGGCTGAGGCAGGGGACCAGTATGATGGTAGGCTGAGGCAGGGGACCTGTATGATGGTAGGCTGAGGACCAGTATGATGGGTAGGCTGAGGCAGGGGACCAGTATGATGGTAGGCTGAGGCAGGGGACCAGTATGATGGTAGGCTGAGGCAGTGGGACCAGTATGATGGTAGGCTGAGGCAGGGGACCAGTATGATGGTAGGCTGAGGCAAGGGGATGGTAGGCTGAGGCAGGGGACCAGTATGATGGTAGGCTGAGGCAGGGGACCTGTATGATGGTAGGCTGAGGACCAGTATGATGGTAGGCTGAGGCAGGGGACCAGTATGATGGTAGGCTGAGGCAGGGGACCAGTATGATGGTAGGCTGAGGCAGGGGACCAGTATGATGGTAGGGCTGAGGCAGGGGACCAGTATGATGGTAGGCTGAGGCAGGGGGCCTGCTTACGTCAGTGTGTAGAACATGTTAGAGGTGATGCTGTAGACCCCTGCAGGGCAGAACAGGTTAGTTTCTATAGAATCCCTTCCAGAATGTTCAGGTATTGTTTCAGTTTGGTGTTCTACATTCTATTTTTGGGTGTCCATGGTGATTAATCCTATTTCTACACCTCCCTACCTTCCTCATTATGGGCCGTCCCAAATGGCAACCCTATTCCCAGTGAATAATGGGGGTCTTTTCTAAACACAAATCTTCTGTGGTAGAACTTGACAGGATCCAACCTTCTAGCTAGGGGAACATTCCTCTCCTCTCCTCTCCTCTCCTCTCCTCTCCTCTCCTCTCCTCTCCTCTCCTCTCCTCTCCTCTCCTCCTCTCCTCTCCTCTCCTCTCCTCTCCTCTCCTCTCCTCTCCTCTCCTCTCCTCTCCTCTCCTCTCCTCTCCTCTCCTCTCCTCTCCTCTCCTCTCCTCTCCTCTCCTCTCCTCTCCTCTCCTCTCCTCTCCTCTCCTCTCTTCTCTTCTCTTCTCTTCTCTTCTCTTCTCTTCTCTTCTCTTCTCTTCTCTTCTCTTCTCTTCTCTTCTCTTCTCCTCTCCTCTCCTCTCCTCTCCTCTCCTCTCCTCTCCTCTCCTCTCCTCTCCTCTCCTCTCCTCTCCTCTCCTCTCCTCTCCTCTCCCAGTCCCAAAGCCTGCCTATTTTTACACCCCTCCTTACCGTTATCTCCTCTCTGCATTTGCAGTTGAAGTCCACGTTTAAAAAGCCATTATGTTTGAAATGGTCTCTAGGGGTAAAGTCTTGGAGATATTCTCACTCTGCATGTGTCCTTCTCAGTGTCCTTCACACCATGTTGTACAAGACTTACAGCAAGACACTGTATCATGTTTCTGACGTTGCTGTGTGTCGCTGTCCCCTCCTGTGTGTGTGTGTGTTTGTGTGTTTGTGTGTGTTCCCCTCACTTCTCGGTCGTCCTCTTGTTGAGACATGTGTCTAAGCTTGAGTGGCAGGTGCAGGGCAGTTGAACCCACGCCTTCGCCTAGCTTCACAGCCCTGACCCTCTGCTGTCGCACACGCACAGATCTCTCTCTCTCTCTCTCTCTCTCTCTCTCTCTCTCTCTCTCTCTCTCTCTCTCTCTCTCTCTACTCTCCCTTCTCTTCTCCTCTTCACTCCTCTCTCTCTCCTCTCTCTCTCTCT
>NW_022261985.1:11314466-11317094 GCF_002021735.2 Oncorhynchus kisutch | reverse complement strand
CAGGGATGTGGAATGCTGAATTGATTCCATGCTGAACAGGCCCTGTCTGATCTCTGTCTGAGAGCTTGTTGTGTTTGAAGCTGCAGAGGTTCAGACGGTCCACCTTTCTCCTCTTCTCACACCTCTGTTCTCCACAGCAGCTGTGGCTGTAGCTGGCAGGGCTGTGGTTCCACAGAGGGGTGGTGCTCTGTCCAGCCTGGTTGGTGCAGAGAGGGTTGGTGCTCTGGTGCTCTGTCCAGACTGGTTGGTGCTCTGGTGCTCTGTCCAGCCTGGTTGGTGCTCTGGTGCTCTGTCCAGCCTAGTTGGTAGGGGGGGTCAGCTCAGTTCTCGTGCTGTGGACGGGGCAGAGAGGGTTGGTGCTCTTGGTAGGGGGAGGGGTCAGCTCAGTTCTCGTACTGTGGACGGGGCAGAGATGGTGCTGGTGGTATTCTCTACAGCTGTAGACAGGAGACAGAGGAACAGTACTGTAGACAGGAGACAGAGGGAACAGTACTGTAGTCAGGAGACAGAGAGAACAGTACTGTAGTCAGGAGACAGAGAGAACAGTACTGTAGTCAGGAGACAGAGGGAACAGTACTGTAGTCAGGAGACAGAGGGAACAGTACTGTAGTCAGGAGACAGAGGGGACAGTACTGTAGTCAGGAGACATAGGGGACAGTACTGTAGTCAGGAGACATAGGGAACAGTACTGTAGTCAGGAGACAGAGGAGAACAGTACTGTAGTCAGGAGACAGGAGACAGAGAGAACAGTACTGTAGTCAGGAGACAGAGAGAACAGTACTGTAGTCAGGAGATAGAGAGAACAGTACTGTAGTCAGGAAACAGAGGGGACAGTACTGTAGTCAGGAGACAGAGGGGACAGTACTGTAGACAGGAGACAGAGGGAACAGTACTGTAGTCAGGAGACAGAGAGAACAGTACTGTAGTCAGGAGACAGGAGACAGAGAGAACAGTACTGTAGTCAGGAGACAGAGAGAACAGTACTGTAGTCAGGAGACAGAGGGGACAGTACTGTAGACAGGAGACAGAGGGAACAGTACTGTAGTCAGGAGACAGAGAGAACAGTACTGTAGTCAGGAGACAGAGGGAACAGTACTGTAAACAGGAGACAGAGAGAACAGTACTGTAGACAGGAGACAGAGGGAACAGTACTGTAGTCAGGAGACAGAGGGGACAGTACTGTAGACAGGAGACAGAGGGAACAGTACTGTAGTCAGGAGACAGGAGACAGAGAGAACAGTACTGTAGTCAGGAGACAGAGGGAACAGTACTGTAGACAGGAGACAGAGGGAACAGTACTGTAGTCAGGAGACAGAGGGGACAGTACTGTAGTCAGGAGACAGAGGGAACAGTACTGTAGTCAGGAGACAGAGAGAACAGTACTGTAGTCAGGTGACAGAGGGAACAGTACTGTAGACAGGAGACAGAGAGAACAGTACTGTAGACAGGAGACAGAGGGAACAGTACTGTAGACAGGAGACAGAGGGAACAGTACTGTAGTCAGGAGACAGAGGGGACAGTACTGTAGACAGGAGACAGAGGGAACAGTACTGTAGTCAGGAGACAGGAGACAGAGAGAACAGTACTGTAGTCAGGAGACAGAGGGGACAGTACTGTAGTCAGGAGACAGAGGGAACAGTACTGTAGTCAGGAGACAGATGGAACAGTACTGTAGTCAGGAGACAGAGGGAACAGTACTGTAGTCAGGAGACAGAGGGAACAGTACTGTAGTCAGGAGACAGAGAGAACAGTACTGTAGTCAGGAGACAGAGAGAACAGTACTGTAGTCAGGAGACAGAGGGGACAGTACTGTAGTCAGGAGACAGAGGGAACAGTACTGTAGTCAGGAGACAGAGGGAACAGTACTGTAGTCAGGAGACAGAGAGAACAGTACTGTAGTCAGGAGACAGAGGGAACAGTACTGTAGTCAGGAGACAGGAGACAGAGAGAACAGTACTGTAGACACCAGACAGAGAGAACAGTACTGTAGACAGGAGACAGAGAGAACAGTACTGTAGTCAGGAGACAGAGGGGACAGTACTGTAGTCAGGAGACAGGAGACAGAGAGAACAGTACTGTAGACACCAGACAGAGAGAACAGTACTGTAGTCAGGAGACAGAGAGAACAGTACTGTAGTCAGGAGACAGAGAGAACAGTACTGTAGTCAGGAGACAGAGGGAACAGTACTGTAGTCAGGAGACAGAGGGAACAGTACTGTAGTCAGGAGACAGAGGGGACAGTACTGTAGTCAGGAGACAGAGAGAACAGAGAGAACAGTACTGTAGTCAGGAGACAGAGAGAACAGTACTGTAGTCAGGAGACAGAGAGAACAGTACTGTAGTCAGGAGACAGAGGCCCATAGCGTTTTGGGTCGATAGGGTTCTGGATCCATAGGGTTCTGGGTCCATAGGGTTCTGGGTCCATAGGGTTTTGGATCCATAGGGTTCTGGATCCATAGGGTTCTGGGTCCATAGGGTTCTGGATCCATAGGGTTCTGGGTCCATAGGGTTCTGGATCCATAGGGTTCTGGGCCCATAGGGTTCTGGGTCCATAGGGTTCTGGATCCATAGGGTTCTGGATCCATAGGGTTCTGGGTCCATAGGGTTCTGGATCCATAGGGTTCTGGG
>NW_022261985.1:11289466-11311966 GCF_002021735.2 Oncorhynchus kisutch | reverse complement strand
TGTGTGTGTGTGTGTGTGTGTGAATGGAAATGAGGAACAATGGAATAGCAAGTGTTTCACTACTGGGCTTGAATGCTGGTTTCCATAAAACATCGACAGTTGGTTTTACTTCAGGAGACTTGAACATGTCTTCCATGTTAATATCTGTGTGGTGTGAGCTGGTTTGCAGCTTGCAGACAACTAGCTGTCCGATGGACGATTTTGGAAGTGAAATGTGTTGTTTGAGGAAGTTTTCAGTGTAAAATAGTACCATGTATTACATGATCAGGTCCTCTTCTGTAACCTAGTGATTGTAATGCGTTTGACATGGGAGACAAGCAGGGAGCAGCACATTCCTCCTCCACTCATCAGCTCCACATTGGCTGCCTGGCTGCATTAAAAGATCAAAGATCTCCTCTCCTCTCCTCTCCTCTCCTCTCCTCTCCTCTCCTCTCCTCTCCTCTCCTCTCCTCTCCTCTCCTCTCCTCTCCTCTCCTCTCCTCTCCTCTCCTCTCCTCTCCTCTCCTCTCCACTCCTCTCCCCCTCCCCTTCTCTCCGCTCCCCCTCTCTCTCAACTCCCCCCGCTCTTTCCGCGTCCCCCTCTCTCTCCGCTCCACCCTCTCTCTCCACTCCTCTCTCTCTCTCCACTCCCCCCTCTCTGTCCCTCCCTCCCTCCCTACCTCTCTCTCCACCCCCCCTCTCCCTCCCTCCCTCCCTCCCTCCCTCCCTCCCTCCCTCCCTCCCTCCCTCCGTCTCTCTCCCTCCCTCTCTCCGCTCTCTCCTCTCTCTCCCTCCTTCCCTCTCTCTCCGCTCCCCCCTCGCTCTCCCTCCCTCCCTCTCTCTCCGCTCCCCCCTCTCCCTCCCTCCCTCCCTCTCCTCTCGCTCCCTCCATCCCTCCCTCCCTCCCTCCCTCCCTCCCTCCCTCCCTCCCTCCCTCCCTCCCTCTCCGCTCCCCCCTCTCCCTCCCTCCCTCCCTCTCTCTCCGCTCCCCCCTCTCCCTCCCTCCCTCCCTCCCTCTCTCTCCGCTCCCCCCTCACCCTCCCTCCCTCCCTCCCTCCCTCTCCGCTCCCCCCTCTCCCTCCCTCCCTCCCTCCCTCCCTCCCTCCCTCCCTCCCTCCCTCTACCACAACCCCCTCAGTCCTTTAATAAATGATGCTCAACAGTTGAAGATGATCCTACGGCAAAGCTTCTCCCCTGCCTTCTGTTTCTGTGACATGCATTACTATGAGAGTCTAATCAATCAAAATGGACTCCACTGTCCGCCAGGCTGCTATTTTGTCAAGATGTTTTACACCACCAGGTAAAAGCAACAGGTAATGGACACACATTACTGCTGGCCCGGGAGGGAGTGTGTGTGTCTGTGTGAACGTGGAGTGTGAGTGTGTGTGTCTGTGTGAACGTGGAGTGTGAGTGTGTGTGTCTGTGTGAACGTGGAGTGTGAGTGTGTGTGTCTGTGTGAACGTGGAGTGTGTGTGTGTTGAGGTGATGCTTACTATGTTGAGTTCACCTCTCTCCCAAAGACCTCCTACTGCCTCAGAACAGAACAGCTCTCTACCAGAGGCCTCCTACTGCCTCAGAACAGAACAGCTCTCTACCAGAGGTCTCCTACTGCCTCAGAACAGAACAGCTCTCTACCAGAGGCCTCCTACTGCCTCAGAACAGAACAGCTCTCTACCAGAGGCCTCCTACTGCCTCAGAACAGAACAGCTCTCTACCATAGGCCTCCTACTGCCTCAGAACAGAACAGCTCTCTACCAGAGGTCTCCTACTGCCTCAGAACAGAACAGCTCTCTACCAGAGACCTCCTACTGCCTCAGAACAGAACAGCTCTCTACCAGAGGCCTCCTACTGCCTCAGAACAGAACAGCTCTCTACCAGAGGCCTCCTACTGCCTCAGAACAGAACAGCTCTCTACCATAGGCCTCCTACTGCCTCAGAACAGAACAGCTCTCTACCAGAGGTCTCCTACTGCCTCAGAACAGAACAGCTCTCTACCAGAGACCTCCTACTGCCTCAGAACAGAACAGCTCTCTACCAGAGGCCTCCTACTGCCTCAGAACAGAACAGCTCTCTCCCAGAGGCCTCCTACTGCCTCAGAACAGCTCTCTCCCAGAGGCCAAGCCACAGAGACGGAGATGACAATCATCAATGATCGTTTTCAACAATAATTAATTTTCAAATCGATCAAGGGAAGTGAACAAGTGCCCACTTCTGGGGAAAGCACTGATTATTGTTAATATACAGGGAACATCCATAACGAAACCGTCCCCTGAATCCCCAGAGACGTATCGATACAACAAAACAAAGTTCCTGGTCTGGAAGACCAAGCTGCCAAAGTAACCCCCCCCCCCCCCACAGAATGTGATTAAATGATGAGATATTTCAGCAACGTCAGACGCTGAGTCAGATAGAAACCTCAATCTGTTCCGGCCTGGAGCAGCCTTTCTAATCCTTTCCATTAGGTTCAGGGGCTGGCTCCCAAATGGCACCCCTTTCCCTGTCTAGTGCACTACTCAGATCCCATCAGAAGCAGTGTGCTCTAAAGGGTGCGGGATACCATTCAGAACAAAGCCAGGGTGTTAAAATAATTGGGTGAATGAGTTCGTGAGTTCGATACTTGTTACAGAGGTGACCACGGGGTGCCTAGGACTGCCAGCCAGTCAGCCAGCCAGCCAGCCAACCAGTCAGCCAGCCAACCAGCCAACCAGCCAGCCAGCCAGTCAACCAGCCAACCAGCCAGCCAGTCAGGCAGCCAGCCAACCAGCCAGCCAACCAGCCAACCAGCCAGCCAGCCAGTCAACCAGCCAACCAGCCAGCCAGTCAGGCAGCCAACCAGTCAGCCAGCCAGCCAGTCAGTCAGTCAGCCAGCCAGCCAGTCAGCGAGCCAGCCAACCAGTCAGCCAGCCAGCCAGCCAGCCAGTCACCCAGCCAGTCACCCAGCCAGTCAGCCAACCAGTCAGCCAGCCAGCCAACCAGCCAATCAACCAATCAGTCAGTCTGCCAGACAGTCAACCAGCCAGTCACCCACTCAGCCAGTCAACCAACCAGTCAGTTAACCAGTCATCCAGCCTGCTGCTGTGTGGTACTTTAGTTGAGTTTAGTTTAGCATACCACCACCACTGCAGCTGTTCCACGTCACATTAATCAGACAGGCGAACTGAGTCACTACCGTCACAGTAATCAGATAGGAGAACTGAGTCATTACAGTCACAGTAATCAGACAGGAGAACTGCGTCATCACAGTCACAGTAATCAGATAGGATAACTTAGTTACCACAGTCACAGTAATCAGATAGGAGAACTGAGTCACTACAGTCACAGTAATCAGACAGGAGAACTGAGTCATCCCAGTCACAGTAATCAGAGAGTAGAACTGAGTCATCACAGTCACAGTAATCAGATAGGAGACATGAGTCATCACAGTCACAGTAATCAGACAGGAGACATGAGTCACCACAGTCACAGTAATCAGATAGGAGACATGAGTTACCACAGTCACAGTAATCAGACAGGAGACATGAGTCACCACAGTCACAGTAATCAGATAGGAGACATGAGTCATCACAGTCACAGTAATCAGACAGGAGACATGAGTCACCACAGTCACAGTAATCAGATAGGAGACATGAGTTACCACAGTCACAGTAATCAGACAGGAGACATGAGTCACCACAGTCACAGTAATCAGATAGGAGACATGAGTCATCACAGTCACAGTGATCAGACAGGAGACATGAGTCATCACAGTCACAGTAATCAGACAGGAGACATGAGTCACCACAGTCACAGTAATCAGATAGGAGACATGAGTCATCACAGTCACAGTAATCAGACAGGAGACATGAGTCATCACAGTCACAGTAATCAGATAGGAGACATGAGTCATCACAGTCACAGTAATCAGACAGGAGAAATGAGTCACCACAGTCACAGTAATCAGATAGGAGAACTGAGTCACCACAGTCACAGTAATCAGACAGGAGACATGAGTCACCACAGTCACTGTAATCAGATAGGATAACTGAGTCACCACAGTCACAAGGATGATGGGGAGCAATTAACTGATCAACTGTGAGGCACGCAGCCTGTAAGAGATGAAAATACTAGATTGGGAGATTGTGCGTTCCTGGATACTAAACACAGCACTCTCTGAGATAAATGGAAAGACTACAACACTCTGAGAGAAATGGAAAGACTAGAACACTCTCTGAGAGAAATGGAAAGACTAGAACTCTCTGAGAGAAATGGAAAGACTACAACACTCTGAGAGAAATGAAAAGACTACAACACTCTCTGAGAGAAATGGAAAGACTACAACACTCTGAGAGAAATGGAAAGACTACAACACTTTGAGAGAAATGGAAAGACTACAACACTCTGAGAGAAATGGAAAGACTACAACACTCTCTGAGAGACATGAAAAGACTACAACACTCTCTGAGAGACATGGAAAGACTACAACACTCTGAGAGACATGGAAAGACTACAACACTCTGAGAGAAATGGAAAGACTACAACACTCTCTGAGAGAAATGGAAAGACTACAACACTCTGAGAGAAATGGAAAGACTACAACACTCTGAGAGAAATGGAAAGACTACAACACTCTGAGAGAAATGGAATGACTACAACCCTCTGAGAGAAATGGAAAGACTACAACACTCTCTGAGAGACATGGAAAGACTACAACACTCTCTGAGAGAAATGGAAAGACTACAACACTGAGAGAAATGGAAAGACTACAACTCTCTGAGAGAAATGGAAAGACTACAACACTCTGAGAGAAATGGAAAGACTACAACACTCTGAGAGAAATGGAAAGACTACAACACTCTCTGAGAGAAATGGAAAGACTACAACACTCTGAGAGAAATGGAAAGACTACAACACTCTGAGAGAAATGGAATGACTACAACCCTCTGAGAGAAATGGAAAGACTACAACACTCTCTGAGAGACATGGAAAGACTACAACACTCTCTGAGAGACATGGAAAGACTACAACACTCTGAGAGACATGGAAAGACTACAACACTCTGAGAGAAATGGAAAGACTACAACTCTCTGAGAGAAATGGAAAGACTACAACACTCTGAGAGAAATGGAAAGACTACAACACTCTGAGAGAAATGGAAAGACTACAACACTCTCTGAGAGAAATGGAAAGACTACAACACTCTCTGAGAGACATGGAAAGACTACAACACTCTGTGAGACATGGAAAGACTACAACACTCTGAGAGAAATGGAAAGACTACAACACTCTGAGAGAAATGGAAATCATTACGATGCCACCTTACCTATTCATTCATTCATTCATTCATTCATTCTGTGTCTGTTTCGATATCTGGTCGTCACATCATCTGATTTCCTGAGAGAGGAGGGATTTACGGCTCATACAATTCGGGTTGGAATGTGTCCTTCTAGTGAATGTTGAATGAATCCCTCTTGAATGTGTCCTTCTAGTGAATGCTGAATGAATCCCTCTTGAATGTGTTTTGAAGTATCTTAATAGAGGGACTCAGTCCCTGGTATCTCATGCTTTCAGATGTTATTACCTGTGGTGAGAGTACAGGTGTTATTACCTGTGGTGAGAGGACATGTGTTATTGTGGTGAGAGGATGGGTGTTATTACCTGTGGTGAGAGGACAGGTGTTATTACCTGTGGTGAGAGGACAGGTGTTATCACCTGTGGTGAGGTGATAGGTGTTATTACCTGTGGTGAGGTGATAGGTGTTATTACCTGTGGTGAGAGGATGGGTGTTATTACCTGTGGTGAGGTGATAGGTGTTATTACCTGTGGTGAGAGGATGGGTGTTATTACCTGTGGTGAGATGACAGGTGTTATTACCTGTGATGAGAGGACATGTGTTATTAACTGTGGTGAGAGGATATGTGTTATTACCTGTGGTGAGGGTACAGGTGTTATTACCTGTGGTGAGAGGACAGGTGGGTGTTATTACCTGTGGTGAGAGGACAGGTGTTATTACCTGTGGTGAGAGGATGGGTGTTATTACCTGTGGTGAGCGGATGGGTGTTATTACCTGTGGTGAGACGACAGGTGTTATTACCTGTGATGAGAGGATAGGTAGGTGTTTTTACCTGTGGTGAGAGGACAGGTGTTATTACCTGTGGTGAGAGGATAGGTAGGTGTTATTACCTGTGGTGAGAGGACAGGTGTTATTACCTGTGGTGAGAGGATAGGTAGGTGTTATTACCTGTGGTGAGAGGATAGGTAGGTGTTATTACCTGTGGTGAGAGGACAGGTGTTATTACCTGTGGTGAGAGGACAGGTAGGTGTTATTACCTCTCAGCATGTACAGTACTTCAACATGTTGTTGTGTTACAAAGTGGGATAAAAATGGTTTAAAATGTTGTTGTTTTTTTGTCAACAATTTACACAAAATACTCTGTAATGTCAAATTGGAACATAAAACACTAATATATCTTCATTAGATAAGTTTTCAACCCCCTGAGTCAATACATGTTAGAATCACCTTTGTCAGGGATTACAGCTGGGAGACTTTCTGAGTAAATCTCTAAGAGCTTTGTACACCTGGATTGTACAATATTTGCCCATTATTATTTTCAAAATTCTTCAAGCTCTGTCAAGTTGGTTGTTGATCATAGCTCAACATCCATTTTCAAGTCTTGCTATACATTTTCAAGCCGATTTAAGTCAAAACTGTAACTAGGCCACTTGTCGTCTTGGTAAGCAACTCGAGTGTATATTTGGTCTTCTGTTTTAGGTTGTTGTCCTGCTGAAAGGTGAATTTGATTCCCAGTATCTGTTGGGAAACACACTGAACCAAGTTTTCCTCTTTTGTCGGTGCTTAGCTTTTTTCTGTTGATTTTTATCCCCCCAAACTCCCTAGCCTTTGCCGTTGACAAGCATACCCATAACATGATGCAGCCACCACCATGCTTGACAATATGAAGAGTGGTACTCAGTGATGTGTTGTGTTGGATTTACCCCAAACATAACACTTTGTATTCAGGACAAAAATGTATATCTTTTTATCTATCCACACTTTTTGCAAATTAGTTCCTTTGCAAACAGGATACATGTTTTGGAATATTTTTATTCTGTACACCTTCCTTCTTTTCGGTTAGTATAGTGGAGTAACTACAATGTTGTTGATCCGTTCTCAGTTATCTCCTATCACAGCCATTAAAGTCAGTAATTGGCCTCATGGTGCAATCCCTGAGTGGTTTCCTTCCTCTCCGGCAACTGAGTTAGGAAGGACGCCTGTATCTTTGTAGGTACTGGGTGTATTGATACACCATCCAACAGCTCTCTCCCAGAGGCCTCCTACTGCCTCAGAACAGAACAGCTCTCTACCAGAGGTCTCCTACTGCCTCAGAACAGAACAGCTCTCTCCCAGAGGCCTCCTACGGCCTCAGAACAGAACAGCTCTCTCCCAGAGACCTCCTACTGCCTCAGAACAGAACAGCTCTCTACCAGAGACCTCCTACTTCCTCAGAACAGAACAGCTCTCTACCAGAGGTCTCCTACTGCCTCAGAACAGAACAGCTCTCTACCAGAGACATCCTACTGCCTCAGAACAGAACAGCTCTCTCCCAGAGACCTCCTACTTCCTCAGAACAGAACAGCTCTCTCCCAGAGGCCTCCTACTGTCTCAGAACAGAACAGAACAGCTCTCTACCAGAGGTCTCCTACTGCCTCAGAACAGAACAGCTCTCTACCAGAGACATCCTACTGCCTCAGAACAGAACAGCTCTCTACCAGAGGCCTCCTACTTCCTCAGAACAGAACAGCTCTCTACCAGATGCCTCCTACTGTCTCAGAACAGAACAGAACAGCTCTCTCCCAGAGGTCTCCTACTGCCTCAGAACAGAACAGCTCTCTCCCAGAGGTCTCCTACTGCCTCAGAACAGAACAGCTCTCTCCCAGAGGTCTCCTACTTCCTCAGAACAGAACAGCTCTCTACCAGAGGCCTCCTACTGTCTCAGAACAGAACAGAACAGCTCTCTCCCAGAGGTCTCCTACTGCCTCAGAACAGAACAGCTCTCTCCCAGAGGTCTCCTACTGCCTCAGAACATAATTCCACGTTGACAATATGGGTGTGTAGATTGGTGACACTAAATTCAGGCTGAAACACAACAAAATATGGACAAAGGGGAGTGAATGCTCTCTGAAGGCCCTGAACATACAGTTATACAAGCATCCCATCTGTTGTGCTTGGAACAATGACTCCGAGTAGCTCACTGCTAACTGTGTGGACTGTATAGAGAAGTCACTGAAATATCTCTTGTCAGGTCCTGTCTATCGATGTTGTACCACAACTCAACACTGCCAGCCCCAAGCAACTTATTTTTGGCATGACAGTCCCAGGATGCACTTGTGGTGTCTGGTTACTGTGTGTGTGTGTGTGTGTGTGTGTGTGTGTGTGTGTGTGTGTGTGTGTGTGTGTGTGTGTGTGTGTGTGTGTGTGTGTGTGTGTGTGTGTGTGTGTGTGTGTGTGTGTGTGTGTGTGTGTGTGTGTGTGTGTGTGTGTGTGTGTGTGTGTGTGTGTGTGTGTGTGTGTGTGTGTGTGTGTGTGTGTGTGTGTGTGTAGTGTGTGTGTGTGTGTGTGTAGTGTGTGTGTGTGTGTGTGTGTGTGTGTGTGTGTGTGTGTGTGTGTCTGTGTGTGTGTGTGTGTGTGTGTTAAAGAGACTGCTCCAGTCTCTGTTTAGGTGTTAGGGTTGGAGACAGCTTTGCATTCTAGAATTCCACAGCCATTACCTCATCCCGGAACCCTGCTTCCGGTGAGTTCCAAATGGCTCCCTATTCCCTGCATAGTGCACTACCATATGGCACCCTATTCCCTACATAGTGCACTATCCTATGGGCCCTGGTCAAATGGCACCCTATTCCCTACTTAGTGCACTATCCTATGGGCCCTGGTCAAATGGCACCCTATTCCCTACTTAGTGCACTATCCTATGGGCCCTGGTCAAATGGCACCCTATTCCCTACATAGTGCACTATCCTATGGGCCCTGGTCAAATGGCACCCTATTCCCTACTTAGTGCACTGGGCATTTCCATCGAAAAGGGCCCATGAGCACAAACGTTAAGTTCATAGGAGCGTATTCAACTGGGTGTCAGATGAAAGCTAAGAGTCTATAGTTTGGGGAAATTAAAGGCATAGATACATGTTTCAACTATTTTTCCATCTTCAACATCTTAAGCATATTTAAAGGCTTTGATTTCTGGACAAACAGAAACGGGGTTTTGGAAAAACATCTTCCAGAAAAAAGTCTTGAAAGGTTTTAGAAATACATCAAAACACAATAATGTTGAAGTCAAGACCCCTGACAACTAATATACACACTTACATTTAGTTTGGGATCTATTGTTTATCTTTTTTAAGTTTAGGAATATTGTCTTGTGCCTTGTAATTCCGTTACCGAAAACCCAGGTATCTTTAAGATATTTTCACATTTCTCTCCCTGTCACGTTCTGACCATCGTTCGTGTGTGTTTTCCTTGTTTTAGTGTTGGTCAGGACGTGATCTGAGTGGGCATTCTATGTTGTGTGTCTGGTTTGTCTATTTCTATGTTTGGCCTGATATGGTTCTCAATCAGAGGCAGGTGTTAGTCATTTAGGTAGCCTGTTTTGTGTTGGGTTTTGTGGGTGATTGTTCCTGTCTCTGTGTTTGCACCAGATAGGGCTGTTTAGGTTTTCGCAACGTTTATTGTTTTTGTTAGTTTATTCATGTATAGTGTCTTTATAAATTACATATACATTACAGTACATTACATTACATTACATTACATTACATTACAGTACAGTACATTACATTACATTACATTACATTACAGTACAGTACATTACATTACATTACATGACAGTACATTACATTACATTACATTACAGTACATTACATTACAGTACATTACATTACATTACATTACATTACAGTACATTACATTACATTACATTACATTACATTACAGTACATTACATTACATTACATTACAGTACATTACATTACAGTACATTACATTACATTACATTACATTGCAGTATATTACATATACATTACAGTACATTACATTACAGTACATTACATTACATTACAGTATATTACATTACATTACAGTACATTACATTACATTACAGTATATTACATATACATTACAGTACATTACATTACATTACATTACAGTACATTACATTACATTACATGACAGTACATTACATTACATTACATTACAGTACATTACATTACAGTATATTACATATACATTACAGTACATTACATTACATTACATTACAGAAATGCCCCACTACTTTTGACCAAAACCGTATGTATGTACATTACATTACTATGTATGGATAAAGTACCATTTAAAATGATTGTGCTGCTTCCTGTGAGCTCTGCATCATTCCAGCACTGGGGTGAGACAGGTACTAGGACTACAGACAGCTAGTTTACCCTCCCACAGTCCTCTACTGGGGTGAGATAGGTACTAGGACTACAGACAGCTAGTTTACCCTCCCACAGTCCTCTACTGGGGTGAGACAGGTACTAGGACTACAGACAGCTAGTTTACCCTCCCACAGTCCTTCACTGGGGTGAGACAGGTACTAGGACTACAGACAGCTAGTTTACCCTCCCACAGTCCTCTACTGGGGTGAGACAGGTACTAGGACTACAGACAGCTAGTTTACCCTCCCACAGTCCTTCACTGGGGTGAGACAGGTACTAGGACTACAGACAGCTAGTTTACCCTCCCACAGTCCTCTACTGGGGTGAGACAGGTACTAGGCCTACAGACAGCTAGTTTACCCTCCCACAGTCCTTCACTGGGGTGAGACAGGTACTAGGACTACAGACAGGTAGTTTACCCTCCCACAGTCCTTCACTGGGGTGAGACAGGTACTAGGACTACAGACAGCTAGTTTACCCTCCCACAGTCCTCTACTGGGGTGAGACAGGTACTAGGACTACAGACAGCTAGTGTACCCTCCCACAGTCCTTCACTGGGGTGAGACAGGTACTAGGACTACAGACAGCTAGTTTACCCTCCCACAGTCCTTCACTGGGGTGAGACAGGTACTAGGACTACAGACAGCTAGTTTACCCTCCCACAGTCCTCTACTGGGGTGAGACAGGTACTAGGACTACAGACAGCTAGTTTACCCTCCCACAGTCCTTCACTGGGGTGAGACAGGTACTAGGACTACAGACAGCTAGTTTACCCTCCCACAGTCCTTCACTGGGGTGAGACAGGTACTAGGACTACAGACAGCTAGTTTACCCTCCCACAGTCCTTCACTGGGGTGAGACAGGTACTAGGACTACAGACAGCTAGTTTACCCTTCCACAGTCCTTCACTGGGGTGAGACAGGTACTAGGACTACAGACAGCTAGTTTACCCTCCCACAGTCCTTCACTGGGGTGAGACAGGTACTAGGACTACAGACAGCTAGTTTATCCTCCCACAGTCCTTCACTGGGGTGAGACAGGTACTAGGACTACAGACAGCTAGTTTACCCTCCCACAATCCTTCACTGGGGTGAGACAGATACTAGGACTACAGACAGCTTGTTTACCCTCCCACAGTCCTCTACTGGGGTGAGATAGGTACTAGGACTACAGACAGCTAGTTTACCCTCCCACAGTCCTCTACTGGGGTGAGACAGGTACTAGGACTACAGACAGCTAGATTACCCTCCCACAGTCCTCTACTGGGGTGAGACAGGTACTAGGACTACAGACAGCTAGTTTACCCTCCCACAGTCCTTCACTGGGGTGAGACAGGTACTAGGACTACAGACAGCTAGTTTACCCTCCCACAGTCCTTCACTGGGGTGAGACAGGTACTAGGACTACACACAGCTAGTTTACCATTCCACAGTCCTTCACTGGGGTGAGACAGGTACTAGGACTACAGACAGCTAGTTTACCCTCCCACAATCCTTCACTGGGGTGAGACAGATACTAGGACTACAGACAGCTAGTTTACTCTCCCACAGTCCTCTACTGGGGTGAGACAGGTACTAGGACTACAGACAGCTAGTTTACCCTCCCACAGTCCTTCACTGGGGTGAGACAGGTACTAGGACTACAGACAGCTAGTTTACCCTCCCACAGTCCTCTACTGGGGTGAGACAGGTACTAGGACTACAGACAGCTAGATTACCCTCCCACAGTCCTCTACTGGGGTGAGACAGGTACTAGGACTACAGACAGCTAGTTTACCCTCCCACAGTCCTTCACTGGGGTGAGACAGGTACTAGGACTACAGACAGCTAGTTTACCCTCCCACAGTCCTTCACTGGGGTGAGACAGGTACTAGGACTACAGACAGCTAGTTTACCATTCCACAGTCCTCTACTGGGGTGAGACAGGTACTAGGACTACAGACAGATAGTTCACCATGCAGGAAAACCCTTTAAACTTTGCATAGCAGCGCAGGACCTTGTGTTGTGTCATTATAGACCACACAAGAGTATTAATGGGTGTGATTTACAGTAGTGTGCAGTAGTGGAGGGGGGGGGCGTGACTGAAGGCTTGAGTAATGACTTGCACTCTACCATTGATACTCTGTCCTGGCTGTCTAGAACAATCAACTATTTGGCGGAACAGACACACTGTTGATTGATTGGCCGAGCACATTTCTGTATTAATTGATTGGTGGAACACCTCCAACACAGCTGGCTCCCATAAGTCATGGTCTGCTGTGTGTTTGTTTTGTCCTCAGTGAAATCTCTGTCAGCTTTAATATGTCCTGTTTCATCTAGTATTGTGTTGTCTGACCCCAGAATTCCCTCCATAGTGCACTATGGGTCCTGGTCTAAAGTAGTGCACTATGGGTCCTGGTCTAAAGTGGTGCACTATGGGTCCTGGTCTAAAGTAGTGCACTATGGGTCCTGGTCTAAAGTGGTGCACTATGGGTCCTGGTCTAAAGTAGTGCACTATGGGTCCTGGTCTAAAGTGGTGCACTATGGGTCCTGGTCTAAAGTAGTGCACTATGGGTCCTGGTCTAAAGTAGTGCACTATGGTCCTGGTCTAAAGTAGTGCATTATGGGTCCTGGTCTAAAGTAGTGTACTACAACAGTAGTGGGTTTGATCACCAACAATGACGAGACAGCCTATAGGGAGGAGGTGAGGGCACTCGGAGTGTGGTGTCAGGAAAACAACCTCTCGCTCAACGTCAACAAAACAAAGGAGATGATCGTGGACTTCAGGAAATAGCAGAGGGAGCACCCACCTATCCACATCGACGGGACAGCAGTGGAGAAGGTGGAAAGTTTTAAGTTCCTCGGCGTACACATCACAGACAATGTGAAATGGTCCACCCACACAGACAGCGTGGTGAAGAAGGTGCAACAGCGCCTCTTCAATCTCAGGAGGCTGAAGAAATTTGGCTTGTCACCTAAAACCCTCACAAACTTTTACAGATGCACAATTGAGAGCATCCTGTCGGGCTGTATCACAGCCTGATACGGCCACCGCACCGCCCTCAACCGCAAGGCTCTCCAGAGGGTGGTGCAGTCTGCACAACGCATCACCTGGGGCAAACTACCTGCCCTCTAGGACACCTACAGCACCCGATGTCACAGGAAGGCCATAAAGATCATGAAGGACAACAACCACCCAAGCCACTGCCTGTTCACCCCGCTACCATCCAGAAGGTGAGGTCACTACAGGTGCTTCAAGCTGGGACCAAGAGACTGAAAAACATCTTCTATCTCAAGGCCATCAGACTGTTAAACAACCACCACTAACACAGAGAGGCTGCTGCCAACATACAGACTCAAATCTCTGGCCACTTTAATAATGTTTTACATATCGTACATTACTCATATCATGTCTGTACTGTATTTTATACCATCTACTGCACCTTGCTGATGCCACTCAGCCATCACTCATCTATATATTTATATGTACATATTCTCATTCCACCCCTTTAGATTGGTGTGTATGAGGTAGTTGTTGGGGAATTGTTAGATATTACCTGTTAGATATTACTGCACTTTCAGAACTAGAAGCACAAGCATTTCATTACACTCACAATAACATCTGCTAGCAATGTGTATGTGACCAATAACATCTGCTAACCCTGTGTATATGACCAATAACATCTGCTAACCATGTGTATGTGACCAATAACATCTGATAACCATGTGTATATGACCAATAACATCTGCTAACCATGTGTATGTGACCAATAACATCTGCTAACCATGTGTATGTGACCAATAACATCTGCTAACCATGTGTATGTGACCAATAACATCTGCTAACCATGTGTATGTGACGAATAACATCTGCTAACCATGTGTATGTGACCAATAACATCTGCTAACCATGTGTATGTGACCAATAACATCTGCTAACCATGTGTATGTGACCAATAACATCTGCTAACCACGTGTATGTGACCAATACCATTTGATTTGATTTGATTTGCATGGGGATTAGGGTGCCATTTCTAGACCCCGTGTCCTTTAGAGGACATCCCAACTCTGACACCAGTTGTAATTTACCCCGTTCCCAGGTCCCGTGATTAAATGTCTATTCCTCAATCAGTCCACTACAATAGTGCATTAGCATCACCCGTTACCACAGTAATTGACTTTTTGTCAGAACTTTGATGGTTTGATGTCCTGGTATAATTGCATTGCTTGCGTGTGTTGTTGGGGGCCAGGCAGGGTGCTGTTCTAATCTGGTAATGTGTCACAGCGAGGTCAGTGGGGGCCTAAAGCCATGCAGAAGGCATCTCACTAGTAGCTGGCAGCCTAGCGTGAAGCAGCCCAAATGGAGCCCTATCCACTATACTGTAGTGCACTACTCCTGATCAGAGCCAATGGGAGCCCTGGTCTAAAGTAGTGCACTACAGAGGGAATAGGTTTTGCCATTTGGGACGCGGGTGGTTTGTTATAAGACAGCCTGAGAGGCAGTGTGGTACAACACAGCTTGTCATCAGTCTTGGGCACCGCCAAGCGTTCTTGGCCCCAATTTATTCAGCCAAGATGTCTCCGTGAGACCATAGCTGTTACACATGATGACAGGTACCATAAAAAACACAAGACTTTCTTGGGGCTCAAAGTGTCTCATCTGAAAGCAAGTCTGCCGCCTCTCCTTCCTCTCCCTCGACTTCAACTTCTCCACACAACCCATTATGCCGTGGACCGATCAACTTCTGAAGTGGTACCGGTTGCTACCCTGCTCTCTACTCGGGAAGAGAACCTCGACACAGCCGTTGGTCATTCTAGAGTCGTCGGCTAGTGGGCTCTTGTTACTGCTGAGAGGAAATTGAAAGGCTCTGAAATTTTCAAGGGGTTTTTCACCCCTGTGTTTAAAAGAATTAATGACATCATGAAATTGCCTTCGACTAACGGTTTCATTATGATGTCACATTGAGTGTTGAATCAGTGGAAGGAGAATCTGGACGGTGTGTGAATATTAAATACTCTACAGGTCTATATTAATACTATACAGGTCTATATTAATACTATACAGGTCTATATTAATACTATACAGGTCTATATTAATACTATACAGGTCTATATTAATACTATACAGGTCTATATTAATACTATACAGGTCTATATTAATACTCTACGTGTCTATATTAAATACTCTACAGGTCTATATTAATACTATACAGGTCTATATTAATACTATACAGGTCTATATTAATACTATACAGGTATATATTAATACTATACAGGTCTATATTAATACTATACAGGTCTATATTAAATACTCTACAGGTCTATATTAATACTATACAGGTCTATATTAATACTCTACAGGTCTATATTAAATACTCTACAGGTCTATATTAATACTATACAGGTCTATATTAAATACTCTACAGGTCTATAGTAATACTCTACATGTCTATATTAAATACTCTACAGGTCTATATTAATACTATACAGGTCTATATTAATACTATACAGGTCTATATTAATGCTCTACAGGTCTATATTAATACTATACAGGTCTATATTAAATACTCTACAGGTCTATATTAATACTATACAGGTCTATATTAATACTATACAGGTCTATATTAATACTATACAGGTCTATATTAAATACTCTACAGGTCTATATTAAATACTCTACAGTTCTATATTAATACTATACAGGTCTATATTAATGCTATACAGGTCTATATTAAATACTCTACAGGTCTATATTAAATACTCTACAGGTCTATATTAAATACTCTACAGGTCTATATTAAATACTCTACAGGTCTATATTAAATACTCTACAGGTCTATATTAATACTATACAGGTCTATATTAAATACTCTACAGGTCTATATTATTACTATACAGGTCTATATTAATACTATACAGGTCTATATTAATACTATACAGGTCTATATTAATACTATACAGGTCTATATTAATACTATACAGGTCTATATTAATACTCTACGTGTCTATATTAAATACTCTACAGGTCTATATTAATACTATACAGGTCTATATTAATACTATACAGGTCTATATTAATACTATACAGGTATATATTAATACTATACAGGTCTATATTAATACTATACAGGTCTATATTAAATACTCTACAGGTCTATATTAATACTATACAGGTCTATATTAATACTCTACAGGTCTATATTAAATACTCTACAGGTCTATATTAATACTATACAGGTCTATATTAAATACTCTACAGGTCTATAGTAATACTCTACATGTCTATATTAAATACTCTACAGGTCTATATTAATACTATACAGGTCTATATTAATACTATACAGGTCTATATTAATGCTCTACAGGTCTATATTAATACTATACAGGTCTATATTAAATACTCTACAGGTCTATATTAATACTATACAGGTCTATATTAATACTATACAGGTCTATATTAATACTATACAGGTCTATATTAAATACTCTACAGGTCTATATTAAATACTCTACAGTTCTATATTAATACTATACAGGTCTATATTAATGCTATACAGGTCTATATTAAATACTCTACAGGTCTATATTAAATACTCTACAGGTCTATATTAAATACTCTACAGGTCTATATTAAATACTCTACAGGTCTATATTAAATACTCTACAGGTCTATATTAATACTATACAGGTCTATATTAAATACTCTACAGGTCTATATTATTACTATACAGGTCTATATTAATACTATACAGGTCTATATTAATACTATACAGGTCTATATTAATACTATACAGGTCTATATTAATACTATACAGTATTAATTCTGATCCACTACAGTATTGATTCTGCTGCTCTTAGCCCCTGTAGTGGATCATCTCATCGCTATAGTAACACTGTAGTGGATCAACTCATCACTATAGTAACACTGTAGTGGATCAACTCATCGCTATAGTAACACTGTAGTGGATCAACTCATCACTATAGTAACACTGTAGTGGATCAACTCATCACTATAGTAACACTGTAGTGGATCAACTCATCGCTATAGTAACACTGTAGTGGATCAACTCATCTCTATATTAACACTGTAGTCGATCATCTCATCACTATAGTAACACTGTAGTGGATCAACTCATCACTATAGTAACACTGTAGTGGATCAACTCATCACTATAGTAACACTGTAGTGGATCAACTCATCACTATAGTAACACTGTAGTGGATCATCTCATCACTATAGTAACACTGTAGTGGATCAACTCATCACTATAGTAACACTGTAGTGGATCAACTCATCGCTATAGTAACACTGTTGTGCATCAACTCATCACTATAGTAACACTGTAGTGGATCAACTCATCTATATAGTAACACTGTAGTGGATCAACTGATCTCTATAGTAACACTGTAGTGGATCATCTCATCTATATAGTAACACTGTAGTGGATCAACTCATGTCTATAGTAACACTGTAGTGGATCATCTCATCACTATAGTAACACTGTAGTGGATCAACTCATCACTATAGTAACACTGTAGTGGATCAACTCATCGCTATAGTAACCCTGTAGTGGATCAACTCATCTCTATATTAACACTGTAGTCGATCATCTCATCGCTGTAGTAACACTGTAGGGGATCAACTCATCTCTATAGTAACACTAGTGGATCAACTCATCTCTATAGTAACACTGTAGTGGATCAACTCATCTCTATAGCAACACTGTAGTGGATCAACTCATCTCTATAGTAACACTGTAGTGGATCAACTCATCTACATAGTAACACTGTAGTTGATCAACTCATCGCTATAGTAACACTGTTGTGGATCAACTCATCTCTATAGTAACACTGTAGTGGATCAACTCATCGCTATAGTAACACTGTAGTGGATCAACTCATCTCTATAGTAATACTTTAGTGGATCAACTCATCTCTATAGTAACACTGTAGTGGATCAACTCATCGCTATAGTAACACTGTAGTGGATCAACTCATCTCTATAGTAATACTTTAGTGGATCAACTCATCTCTATAGTAACACTGTAGTGGATCAACTCATCTCTATAGTAACAATTTAGTGGATCAACTCATCTCTATAGTAACGGTTTTCTCTCTCCACTGCAGTGGATCAACTCATATTAACGGTGTGTGTGTGTGCGTGTGTGTGTGTGTGTGTGTGTGTGTGTGTGTGTGTGTGTGTGTGTGTGTGTGTGTGTATGTGTGTGTGTGTCTGTCTGAATGGAATGTGGAACTGACTTGAATAGGAGGTGTCTAGGAAGTGTGTGTAGTGTTGAAGTTAATTACTTTTCCGTGGTGGGTCTTACTAAGGGGGTGTTTCCCACTGTGGCGTCGTGTAGGGCTGTTGTAGGGACCATATTACCGCCACACCGACAGTCGTTAGTCAGGACCGCAGTCAAGTTCCACCTGATTGTTGAGTCACTGTGATCTCCTCTTCTACACAGGAAAAGGTTGGTAGAACCCATATCACTAACGACCAGCTAATGGCCTGGTACTCAGGGCTCTAACTACCAGCGAGTCCTAATGGCCTGGTACTCAGGGCTCTATTGTCCCTCCATTAGATCCTAATGGCCTGGTACTCAGGGCTCTATTGTCCCTCCATCAGGTCCTAATGGCCTGGTACTCAGGTCTCTATTGTTCCTCCATCAGGTTCTAATGGTCTGGTACTCAGGTCTCTATTGTTCCTCCATCAGGTCCTAATGGTCTGGTACTCAGGGCTCTATTGTCCCTCCATCAGGTCCTAATATTCTGGTACTCAGGGCTCTATTGTCCCTCCATCAGGTCCTAATGGTCTGGTACTCAGGGCTCTATTGTCCCTCCATCAGGTCCTAATATTCTGGTACTCAGGGCTCTATTGTCCCTCCATCAGGTCCTAATGGCCTGGTACTCAGGGCTCTATTGTCCCTCCATCAGGTCCTAATGGCCTGGTACTCAGTACTGGGTAGCTGCAGGAACAGGGTCGGAGAGTCCACGGCATACCGAGTACTGGGTAGCTGCAGGAACAGGGTCTGAGAGCCCACGGCATACAGAGTACTGGGTAGCTGCAGGAACAGGGTCGGAGAGTCCACGGCATACCGAGTACTGGGTAGCTGCAGGAACAGGGCTGGAGAGCCCACGGCATACAGAGTACTGGGTAGATACAGGAACAGGGTCGGAGAGTCCACAGCATACAGAGTACTGGGTAGATACAGGAACAGGGTCGGAGAGCCCATGGCATACAGAGCACTTCATATACGCACTCACTCAGGAACGGGAAATATATCCTTTCTATATTACTATAAAATCATATCATAATTTCTGCTAAATGAACAAGCCTACAGCCTATGTTTGGTACGCAGCATAGCCAGATAACATACAGTAGGTCAACTCTGTTCTGTTCTACCAGCCTAACAGTCCCCAGCAGAATGGATGAGTCCAGTGACTAATGTTTACCAGCCTGACAGTCCCCAGCAGAATGGATGAGTCCAGTGACTAGTGTTTACCAGCCTGACAGTCCCCAGCAGAATGGATGAGTCCAGTGACTAGTGTTTACCAGCCTGACAGTCCCCAGCAGAATGGATGAGTCCAGTGACTAGTGTTTACCAGCCTAACAGTCCCCAGCAGAATGGATGAGTCCAGTGACTAGTGTTTACCAGCCTGACAGTCCCCAGCAGAATGGATGAGTCCAGTGACTAGTGTTTACCAGCCTGACAGTCCCCAGCAGAATGGATGAGTCCAGTGACTAGTGTTTACCAGCCTGACAGTCCCCAGCAGAATGGATGAGTCCAGTGACTAGTGTTTACCAGCCTAACAGTCCCCAGCAGAATGGATGAGTCCAGTGACTAGTGTTTACCAGCCTGACAGTCCCCAGCAGAATGGATGAGTCCAGTGACTAATGTTTACCTGACAGTCCCCAGCAGAATGGATGAGTCCAGTGACTAATGTTTACCAGCCTGACAGTCCCCAGCAGAATGGATGAGTCCAGTGACTAGTGTTTACCAGCCTGACAGTCCCCAGCAGAATGGATGAGTCCAGTGACTAGTGTTTACCTGACAGTCCCCAGCAGAATGTTTCCTTCCTTAGTGTGGACTTCTGTTCTGCTCCGACACCTCACAGCCTCTACACTTCTTCATCATCCCTCTATCCCTCCATTCTCAGCCACCTGCCCTCCTCTTCTCCTCTCCGGAGGCGACGTCTGGTTCTATCATGTCCCTGGCATCTATCACCCGGCTCCAAACGGGCATCTGTCCCTTATACCCCTGCTATCTCCAGGCAGAGGCACAGTGACAGCGCCAAGCTGCCAAGCAACCAGCCTGCCAGCCTGCAGTGATACTATTCCATTCAATGAGATGTTCAACCTCTCCCCTGACCCAGTCTGCAAAACCATACACGTTTCAAGCAGACCACCATAGTCCCTGTGCCCAAGAACGCCAAGGTAACCTCTCTAAATGACTACCGCCCCGTAGCACTCACATCTGTAGCCATGAAGTGCTTTGAAAGGCTGGTCATGGCTCACATCAACACCATTATCCCAGAAACCCTAGACCAACTCCAATTTACATACCGCCCAAACAGATCCACAGATGATGCAATCTCTATTACACTCCACCCTGCCCTTTCCCATGTGGACAAAAGGAACACCTATGTGAGAATGCTAAGGGCTAGTGGCTAGGGAGTAAGAGCTAGGGGATAGGGGATAGGGAGTAAGGGCTAGTGGATAGGGTGTAAGACTTAGGGGATAGGGAGTAAGGGCTAGGGGATAGGGAGTAAGAGCTAGGGGATAGGGAGTAAGAGCTAGGGGATAGGATGTAAGAGCTAGTGGATAGGGAGTAAGGGCTAGGGGATAGGGAGTAAGAGCTAGGGGATAGGTAGTAAGAGCTAGGGGATAGGGAGTAAGGGCTAGGGGATAGGATGTAAGAGCTAGTGGATAGGGAGTAAGGGCTAGGGGATAGGGAGTAAGAGCTAGGGGATAGGATGTAAGAGCTAGTGGATAGGGAGTAAGGGCTAGGGGATAGGGAGTAAGAGCTAGAGGATAGGGAGTAAGAGCTAGGGGATAGGGAGTAAGGGCTAGGGGATAGGATGTAAGAGCTAGTGGATAGGGAGTAAGGGCTAGGGGATAGGGAGTAAGAGCTAGGGGATAGGGAGTAAGGGCTAGGGGATAGGGAGTAAGACTTAGGGGATAGGGAGTAAGAGCTAGGGGATAGGGAGTAAGAGCTAGGGGATAGGGAGTAAGTGCTAGGGGATAGGATGTAAGAGCTAGGGGATAGGGAGTAAGTGCTAGGGGATAGGATGTAAGAGCTAGGGGATAGGGAGTAAGGGCTAGTGGATAGGGTGTAAGACTTAGGGGATAGGGAGTAAGAGCTAGGGGATAGGGAGTAAGAGCTAGGGGATAGGGAGTAAGTGCTAGGGGATAGGATGTAAGAGCTAGTGGATAGGGAGTAAGGGCTAGGGGATAGGGAGTAAGAGCTAGGGGATAGGGAGTAAGAGCTAGGGGATAGGGAGTAAGGGCTAGGGGATAGGATGTAAGAGCTAGTGCATAGGGAGTAAGGGCTAGGGGATAGGGAGTAAGAGCTAGGGGATAGGGAGTAAGAGCTAGGGGATAGGGAGTAAGGGCTAGGGGATAGGATGTAAGAGCTAGTGCATAGGGAGTAAGGGCTAGGGGATAGGGAGTAAGAGCTAGGGGATAGGGAGTAAGGGCTAGGGGATAGGGAGTAAGTGCTAGGGGATAGGGTGTAGGGTATAGGGAGTAAGGGCAAGGGATAGGGAGTAAGGGATAGGGGATAGGATGTAAGAGCTAGTGGATAGGGAGTAAGTGCTAGGGGATAGGGAGTAAGGGCTAGGGGATAGGGAGTAAGAGCTAGGGGATAGGATGTAAGAGCTAGGGGATAGGGAGTAAGGGCTAGGGGATAGGGAGTAAGGGCTAGGGGATAGGGAGTAAGAGCTAGGGGATAGGATGTAAGAGCTAGTGGATAGGGAGTAAGTGCTAGGGGATAGGGTGTAAGGGCTAGGGGATAGGGTGTAGGGTATAGGGGGTAAGGGCTAGGGGATAGGGATAGGGAGTAAGAGCTAGAGGATAGGGAGTAAGTGCTAGGGGATAGGGTGTAGG
>NW_022261985.1:11274466-11276966 GCF_002021735.2 Oncorhynchus kisutch | reverse complement strand
GTCAGTGGGTTGTTAGTGAGTTGTCAGTGGGCTGTCAGTGGGTTGTCAGTGAGTTGTCAGTGGGTTGTTAGTGGGTTGTTGGTGGGCTGTCATTGGGTTGTCAGTGGGCTGGCAGTGGTCTGTCAGTGGGTTGTTGGTGGGTTGTCAGTGGGTTGTTTGTGGGTTGTTAGTGAGTTCTCAGTGGGCTGTCAGTCTGTTGTCAGTGGGCTGTCAGTGGGCTGTCAGTGGGTTGTTAGTGGGCTGTCAGTGGGTTGTTGGTAGGTTGTCAGTGGGTTGTTAGTGGGCTGTCAGTGGGTTGTTAGTGGGTTGTTGGTAGGTTGTCAGTGGGTTGTTAGTGGGCTGTCAGTGGGTTGTTAGTTGGCTCTCAGTGGGTTGTTAGTGGGCTGTCAGTGGGATGGGTTTGGCTGTCAGTGGGTTGTTGGTGGATTCTGTTTGGTCCTGCCTGGGCCTCCGTAGGGGAGAGGGGTTCTGTTTGGTCCTGTCTGGGCCTCCTGATGGGGATCAGCACAGCAGTTCTCTCTGTATACAGGAAGCTAGCTCACAGAGAATGACCAGCCGTGCTCCTCTCCTCTGTAAACAGGAAGCTAGCTCACAGAGAATGACCAGCCGTGCTCCTCTCCTCTGTAAACAGGAAGCTAGCTCACAGAGAATGACCAGCTGTGCTCCTCTCCTCTGCAGACTGATTCATTGAATTACTGTCATGGCCAGGTTCTCTGGTCAATATAGGAGCCCACACACACACACACACACACACACACACACACACACACACACACACACACACACACACACACACACACACACACACACACACACACACACGCTCGTGTGCAGGATATGCACTCTAATGCACACGTGCACACACCGTCACCAACTGGCCATTTGATGTGATTTCTCCCTGCGTTCTGAAGCGGAGTGGTGGGTCGATAATGTGGTGTCTGACAGCGGTGGTTCCACCCGTCCTGTTGTAACTCCTGTAGTGTACAGAAACACGACACCAATCAGGATGCATCATCAATTCACCATCATGACAGTGATGGCTGGGAAAGACTCAAGACGTGTGGTGTGTGTGTGTGTGTGTGTGTGTGTGTGTGTGTGTGTGTGTGTGTGTGTGTGTGTGTGTGTGTGTGTGTGGGTGTGTGTGTGGTGTGGGTGTGTGTGTGTGTGTGTGTGTGTGTGATGTGTGTGGGTGGGTGTATGTGTGTGTTGCTGATTCCTTTTATCCTGTACTTTAAATGCAGCAATGAAATGATTTCCCCGAAGGGAGGACAGTATTCCCCCTATATTAATTTAAATTCTTGCTGATCTTACTTTTTGGAAAACTTCCTCTGGTCTGATGAAAATAAAATAAAACTGTTTGGCTATAATGACCATCGTTACGTTTGGAGGAAAAAGGGGGAGACTTGCAAGCCGAAGAACACCATCCGAACTGTGAAGCACGGGGGTGGCAGCATCATGTTGTGGGGGTGCTTAGCTGCAGGAGGGACTGGTGCACTTCACAAAATAGATAGCATCATGAGGTAGGAACATTTTGTGGATATATTGAAGCAACATCTCAAGACATCAGTTAAAGTTAAAGCTTGGTTGCAATTGGGTCTTCCAAATGGACGTTGACCCCAAGCATACTTCCAAAGTTGTGGCAAAATGGCTTAAGGACAACAAAGTCAAGGTATTGGAGTGGCCATCACAAAGCCCTGACCTCAATCCTATGGAACATTTTTGGGCAGAACTGAAAAAGCGTGTCCGAGCAAGGAGGCCTACAAACCTGACTCAGTTACACCAGCTCTGTCAGGAGGAATGGGCCAAAATTCACCCAACTTATTGTGGGATCCCGAAACGTTTGACCCAAGTTAAACAATTTAAAGGCAATGCTACCAAATACTAATTAAGTGTATGTAAACTTCTGACCCACTGGGAATGTGATGAAAGAAATAAAAGCTTAAATAATAAATTCTCTCTACTATTATTCTGATATTTCACATTCTTAAAATAAAGTGTTGGTCCTAACTGATCTAAAACAGGGATTTTTTTACTAGGAATAAATGTTAGGGATTGTGAATAACTGAGTTTAAATGTATTTGGCTAAAGTGTAAACGTCCGATTTCAACTGTATGTCTGTCACGTTCTGACCTTTATTTCCTGTGTTCTGTATTTAGTTAGTATGGTCAGGGCGTGAGTTGGGTGGGCAGTCTATGTTTGTTTTTCTATAATTTGGGTATTTCTATGTTTCGGCCTAGTATGGTTCTCAATCAGAGGCAGGTGTCATTAGTTGTCTCTGATTGAGAATCATACTTAGGTAGCCTGGGTTGCACTGTTTGTGGGTGATTGTCTATGTTGTAGCTTCACGGTCGTCATTTGTTTATTGTTTTGTATCCAGTGTCAGTACTTTCGGTATTAAAGATTTACCATGGACACTCATCGACGCCGCATTTTGGTCCGATCCTTCTCGCCTCTCCTCTTCAGATGAAGAGGAGGACGACCGTGACAATGTCCATAAAAA
>NW_022261985.1:11254466-11269466 GCF_002021735.2 Oncorhynchus kisutch | reverse complement strand
GCTGCCAGGCCTGAAAGCCTCCACAATTACTGTACTGCTGAGGCCATTTGACTATTTTACCAGCATGCCATTATCAACCCCAAAATGGCCTCCTTTCTTCTCTGCCTCTCAGACTATTGGCCCGACCTGCTGAGGGGTTGTGAATGATTTGTGCTCCCACCTTCATGGAGTCCCTTTGATATATCGTAATGTCATGTATCACCTTCATGACCATCACATGGGTCATATGGGTCCTGGTCTAAAGTAGTGCACTATATAGGGAACAGGGAACTATGTGGGACACAGCCTTAGTTTTTTTTATAAGCGTGCATAATGCAAAGGTTTTGGAGCGAGTGTGAGAGGTTAGTTTCTTCTGCTGCGTGTGTTAGCCCTGTTTGATATCATCAGTCTGATAAGAGACTTAATTTATTCATATCCACGTCTAGAAATACCCCCTGAAATCCTTTGAAATGTTACATCCTGCCATCTTAATCTCCCATCTCTAATCATACGGTAACATCTTGACTGGACGTTTTGATTAGCTAGATTTCTAGAATAGATAACAACCAATCACCAGCCAGCATTGGGCATTCCTGTCAAGATTGTAACAATAAAAACTGCTGGTCCACGACCTCAAGCATCCAATCCCCCAAGCCTCCAATCCATCAAGCCTCCAATCCATCAAGCCTCCAATCCCCCAAGCCTCCAACCCTCCAATCCCCCAAGCCTCCAACCCTCCAATCTCCCAATGCTCCAACCCTCCAATCCCCCAAGCCTCCAACCCTCCAATCTCCCAATCATCCAACCCTCCAATCCCCCAAGCCTCCAGGCCTCCAATCCCCCAAGCGTCCAACCCTCCAATCTCCCAACCCTCCAATCTCACAAGCCTTCAATCTCTCAAGCATCAAACCCTCCAATCTCCCAACCCTCCAACCCTCCAATCTCCCAACCCTCCAATCTCCCAACCCTCCAATCCCTCAAGCATCCAATCCCCCAAGCCTCCAACCCTCTAAACCCTCAAGCCTCCAATCCCCAAAGCCTCCAACTCTCCATTCCTCCAAGTCTCCAACCCTCCAATCTCCCAATCCTCCAAGCCTCCAACCCTCCAATCTCCAAATCCTCCATTCCCCCAACCCCTCCAATCCCCCAAGCCTCCAGCCCTCCAATCTCCCAAGCTTCCAATCCCCCAAGCCTCCAACCCTCCAATATTCCAACCCTCCAATCCCTCAAGCATCCAATCCCCAAGCCTCCAACCCTCTAAGCTCTAATACCCCCTGAAATCCTTTGAAATGTTACATCCTGCCATCTTAATCTCCCATCTCTAATCATACGGTAACATCTTGACTGGACGTTTTGATTAGCTAGATTTCTAGAATAGATAACAACCAATCACCAGCCAGCATTGGGCATTCCTGTCAAGATTGTAACAATAAAAACTGCTGGTCCACGACCTCAAGCATCCAATCCCCCAAGCCTCCAATCCATCAAGCCTCCAATCCCCCAAGCATCCAACCCTCCAATCCCCCAAGCCTCCAACCCTCCAATCTCCCAATGCTCCAACCCTCCAATCCCCCAAGACTCCAACCCTCCAATCTCCCAATCATCCAACCCTCCAATCCCCCAAGCCTCCAGGCCTCCAATCCCCCAAGCGTCCAACCCTCCAATCTCCCAACCCTCCAATCTCACAAGCCTTCAATCTCTCAAGCATCAAACCCTCCAATCTCCCAACCCTCCAACCCTCCAATCTCCCAACCCTCCAATCCCTCAAGCCTCCAATCCCCCAAGCCTCCAACCCTCTAAACCCTCAAGCCTCCAATCCCCAAAGCCTCCAACTCTCCATTCCTCCAAGTCTCCAACCCTCCAATCTCCCAATCCTCCAAGCCTCCAACCCTCCAAACTCCAAATCCTCCATTCCCCCAACCCTCCAATCCCCCAAGCCTCCAGCCCTCCAATCTCCCAAGCTTCCAATCCCCCAAGCCTCCAACCCTCCAATATTCCAACCCTCCAATCCCTCAAGCATCCAATCCCCCAAGCCTCCAACCCTCTAAACTCCCAAGCCTCCAACCCTCTAAGCTCCCAAGCCTCCAACCCTCCAATCTCCCAAGCCTCCAACCCTCCAATCTCCCAAGCCTCCAGCCCTCCAATCTCCCAAGCCTCCAATCCCCCAAGCCTCCAATCTCCCAAGCCTCCAATCCCCAAAGCCTCCAACTCTCCATTCCTCCAAGTCTCCAACCCTCCAATCTCCCAATCCTCCAAGCCTCCAACCCTCCAAACTCCAAATCCTCCATTCCCCCAACCCTCCAATCCCCCAAGCCTCCAGCCCTCCAATCTCCCAAGCTTCCAATCCCCCAAGCCTCCAACCCTCCAATATTCCAACCCTCCAATCCCTCAAGCATCCAATCCCCCAAGCCTCCAACCCTCTAAACTCCCAAGCCTCCAACCCTCTAAGCTCCCAAGCCTCCAACCCTCCAATCTCCCAAGCCTCCAGCCCTCCAATCTCCCAAGCCTCCAGCCCTCCAATCTCCCAAGCCTCCAATCCCCCAAGCCTCCAACCTTCCAATATCCCAACCCTCCAATCCCTCAAGCATCTAATCCCCCAACCCTCCAATCCCTCAAGCATCTAATCCCCCAAGCCTCCAACCCTCCAATCTCCCAAGCCTCCAGCCCTCCAATCTCCCAAGCCTCCAATCCCCAAGCCTCCAATCTCCCAAGCCTCCAACCTCCCAAGCCTCCAACCCTCCAATCCCCAAGCATCCAACCCTCAAATCTCCCAAGCCTCCAATCCCTCAAGCATCCAGCCCTCCAATCCCGTGTCATGGCAGACATTTAAATTCATGGAGACATATTTATGTTAAACGGACACAAGGTTAATTAGCAACCAATTTCATTAATATTTTTACCCAGCAAACAAGACAGAGAACAGAGAACAGGGAGGATCTTTACCTCGGCAGGGTGACAGTGACCCCTAATTAAAGTGATTTGTTCTTTAGAAGAAAATCATGGCTGCCCATTTCTCCCATTAGTAATGGAACTAGAGAGGAGAGCGATGACCACAGCCGGTGCTTTGAAATGACCTGGTGAAGGGAGGGAGAGGAAGAGGGAGGTATGGAGGAAGAGGAAGAGGGAGGTATGGAGGAAGAGGGAGAGGAAGAGGGAGGTATGGAGGGAGAGGAAGAGGGAGGTATGGAGGAAGAGGAAGAGGGAGGTATGGAGAAAGAGGAAGAGGGAGAGGAAGAGGGAGGTATGGAGAAAGAGGAAGAGGGAGGTATGGAGAAAGAGGAAGAGGGAGAGGAAGAGGGAGGTATGGAGAAAGAGGAAGAGGGAGAGGAAGAGGGAGGTATGGAGAAAGAGGAAGAGGGAGAGGACGAGGGAGGTATGGAGAAAGAGGAAGAGGGAGAGGAAGAGGGAGGTATGGAGAACGAGGAAGAGGGAGGTATGGAGAAAGAGGACGAGGGAGAGGAAGAGGGAGTTTTGGAGGAAGAGGAAGAGGGAGAGGGGGGCCATAACTCTGTGTGCTCTGTTATGGGTCTTGATAATAGGGCAGGATCAAGACCGAGCTACACTATCAGCTCTCTCTCTCTCTAATGGCCGTCAATGATGAGAGTGGGGTTTTCAATGACCAACCATTTATTGTGTGTGTGTGTGCGCTGGTGTGTGTGTGTGTGCGCTGGTGCGTGAGTGTTCGGGAGTAGTGAACTACATGTTGTTCAACTAGTCATTTAACTACATTTTGCAGTAGCTTGGTGGTAGCTGAACTTATTTTTTGTCATGTAGCTGTGTAGCTAACTACTGGAACTACACACTACTGTTTTACCATGTAGCGGTGTAGCTAACTACTGGAACTACACACTACTGTTTTACCATGTAGCGGTGTAGCTAACTACTGGAACTACACACTACTGTTTTACCATGTAGCGGTGTAGCTAACTACTGGAACTACACACTGCTGTTTTACCATGTAGCTAACTACTGGCACTACACACTACTGTTTTACCATGTAGCGGTGTAGCTAACTACTGGAACTACACACTACTGTTTTACCATGTAGCGGTGTAGCTAACTACTGGAACTACACACTACTGTTTTACCATGTAGCTAACTACTGGAACTACACACTGCTGTTTTACCATGTAGCTAACTACTGGCACTACACACTACTGTTTTACCATGTAGCGGTGTAGCTAACTACTGGAACTACACACTACTGTTTTACCATGTAGCTAACTACTGGAACTACACACTACTGTGTTACCATGTAGCTAACTACTGGAACTACACACTACTGTTTTACCATGTAGCTAACTACTGGAACTACACACTACTGTTTAACCATATAGCTAACTACTGGAACTACACTACGATGTAGGCAAACAGGGAGTTCTGTCCATCAGATCCCACAGTCCACCTATCCATCCATTGTCTTTGGCGATGTAGGCAAACAGGGAGTTCTGTCCATCAGATCCCACAGTCCACCTATCCATCCATTGTCTTTGGCGATGTAGGCAAACAGGGAGTTCTGTCCATCAGATCCCACAGTCCACCTATCCATCCATTGTCTTTGGCGATGTAGGCAAACAGGGAGTTCTGTCCATCAGATCCCACAGTCCACCTATCCATCCATTGTCTTTGGCGATGTTCAGAACCGAAGCCCATCGATAAATCATCAGTCTCATCTGAATGCACGGACAACGAATAGGAATAACTTAGTGTGCGTCCCAAATGGCATCATGTTCCCTATACAGGGCACAACTTCTGACCAGAGCCCTATTGTTCCTGGTCGAAAGTAGTGCATTTCATAGGGAATAGGGTGCCATTTGGGATGTACTCTCTCTCTCTCCTCTTTTCATCCCCCATCGGCTGAATGCTGTACACCCTCAGTCAGCAGATTTGATCAGCATGATTAATGCGGTGCTTGAGCCCAAATTACTTTCTTTGTCATTGTGAGCATCAATGTCTCTCTTTCTCTCTGGCTCTCCATCTCTCTCACTTTCTCACTCTCTTACACTCTCTCTCTCTCTCTCTCTCTCTCTCTCTCTCTCTCTCTCTCTCTGTCTATAGCGGTGGTTTGGCATGGTGTGCTGCCAATGTGATGTCGCTCAAGGTCAAGATGAATTGACTTTTGCATATTGATAAGGCCTACAGAGAAAAACAGACCGAGACAGAGAAAGAGAAGAGTGATAGAGAGACAGAGAGAGATGAAAAAAGAGAGACAGAGAGAGAAAGAGAAGGAGACAGCCCCAATCAGTCAGGTGGAACTGCGGTGTTTATCCTAGATCTAGCCTCCCTACTGTTTATGAGAGCAGAACAATTGGCCTGTGCAGTACTGTACTGTACAATGCAGCAAACACCAGAACCAGCCCCAACTCAATGCAGGGGAGATGCACTGATAGATATGGAGCAACGGGGAAGAGATCAAACTACTACTGATCTACTCTTACTAGTAATACTACTGATCTACTCTTATTAGTAATACTACTGATCTACTCTTATTAGTAATACTACTGATCTACTCCTACTGGTAATACTACTGATCTACTCTTATTAGTAATACTACTGATCTACTCTTATTAGTAATACTACTGATCTACTCTTATTAGTAATACTACTGATCTACTCTTATTAGTAATACTACTGATCTACTCTTATTAGTAATACTACTGATCTACTCTTATTAGTAATACTACTGATCTACTCTTACTGGTAATACTACTGATCTACTCCAACTGGTAATACTACTTATCTACTCTTATTAGTAATACTACTGATCTACTCGTATTAGTAATACTACTGATCTACTCTTATTAGTAATACTACTGATCTACTCTTATTAGTAATACTACTGATCTACTCTTATTAGTAATACTACTGATCTACTCTTATTAGTAATACTACTGATCTACTCTTATTAGTAATACTACTGATCTACTCTTACTAGTAATACTACTGATCTACTCTTATTAGTAATACTACTGATCTACTCCTACTGGTAATACTACTGATCTAATCCTACTGGTAATACTACTGATCTACTCTTATTAGTAATACTACTGATCTACTCTTATTAGTAATACTACTGATCTACTCTTATTAGTAATACTACTGATCTACTCTTATTAGTAATACTACTGATCTACTCTTATTAGTAATACTACTGATCTACTCTTACTGGTAATACTACTGATCTACTCTTATTAGTAATACTACTGATCTACTCTTACTAGTAATACTACTGATCTACTCTTACTAGTAATACTACTGATCTACTCTTACTAGTAATACTACTGATCTACTCTTATTAGTAATACTACTGATCTACTCTTACTAGTAATACTACTGATCTACTCTTACTAGTAATACTACTGATCTACTCTTACTAGTAATACTACTGATCTACTCTTATTAGTAATACTACTGATCTACTCTTATTAGTAATACTACTGATCTACTCTTATTAGTAATACTACTGATCTACTCTTATTAGTAATACTACTGATCTACTCTTATTAGTAATACTACTGATGTACTCTTACTAGTAATACTACTGATCTACTCTTACTGGTAATACTACTGATCTACTCGTATTAGTAATACTACTGATATACTCTTACTGGTAATACTACTGATCTACTCTTATTAGTAATACTACTGATCTACTCTTATTAGTAATACTACTGATCTACTCTTACTAGTAATACTACTGATCTACTCTTACTGGTAATACTACTGATCTACTCTTATTAGTAATCCTACTGATCTACTCTTATTAGTAATACTACTGATCTACTCTTATTAATAATACTACTGATCTACTCTAATTAGTAATACTACTGATCTACTCTTATTAGTAATACTACTGATCTACTCTTATTACTAATACTACTGATATACTCTTATTAGTAATACTACTGATCTACTCTTATTAGTAATACTACTGATCTACTCTTATTAGTAATACTACTGATCTACTCTTATTAGTAATACTACTGATCTACTCTTACTGGTAATACTACTGATCTACTCTTATTAGTAATACTACTGATCTACTCTTATTAGTAATACTACTGATCTACTCTTATTAGTAATACTACTGATCTACTCTTATTAGTAATACTACTGATCGACTCTTATTAGTAATACTACTGATGTACTCCTACTGGTAATACTACTGATCTACTCTTATTAGTAATACTACTGATCTACTCTTATTAGTAATACTACTGATCTACTCTTATTAGTAATACTACTGATCTACTCTTATTAGTAATACTACTGATCTACTCTTATTAGTAATACTACTGATCTACTCTTATTAGTAATACTACTGATCTACTCTTGCTGGTAATACTACTGATCTACTCCTACTGGTAATACTACTGATCTACTCTTATTAGTAATACTACTGATCTACTCTTATTAGTAATACTACTGATCTACTCTTATTAGTAATACTACTGATCTACTCTTATTAGTAATACTACTGATCGACTCTTATTAGTAATACTACTGATGTACTCCTACTGGTAATACTACTGATCTACTCTTATTAATAATACTACTGATCTACTCTTATTAGTAATACTACTGATCTACTCTTATTAGTAATACTACTGATCTACTCTTATTAGTAATACTACTGATCTACTCTTATTAGTAATACTACTGATCTACTCGTATTAGTAATACTACTGATATACTCTTACTAGTAATACTACTGATCTACTCTTATTAGTAATACTACTGATATACTCTTACTAGTAATACTACTGTTCTACTCTTTTTAGTAATACTACTGTTCTACTCTTTTTAGTAATACTACTGATCTACTCTTATTAGTAATACTACTGATCTACTCTTATTAGTAATACTACTGATATACTCTTATTAGTAATACTACTGATCTACTCTTATTAGTAATACTACTGATCTACTCTTATTAGTAATACTACTGATCTACTCTTATTAGTAATACTACTGATCTACTCTTATTAGTAATACTACTGATCTACTCTTATTAGTAATACTACTGATCTACTCTTATTAGTAATACTACTGATCTACTCTTATTAGTAATACTACTGATCTACTCTTATTAGTAATACTACTGATCTACTCTTGCTGGTAATACTACTGATCTACTCCTACTGGTAATACTACTGATCTACTCTTATTAGTAATACTACTGATCTACTCTTATTAGTAATACTACTGATCTACTCTTATTAGTAATACTACTGATCTACTCTTATTAGTAATACTACTGATCGACTCTTATTAGTAATACTACTGATGTACTCCTACTGGTAATACTACTGATCTACTCTTATTAATAATACTACTGATCTACTCTTATTAGTAATACTACTGATCTACTCTTATTAGTAATACTACTGATCTACTCTTATTAGTAATACTACTGATCTACTCTTATTAGTAATACTACTGATCTACTCGTATTAGTAATACTACTGATATACTCTTACTAGTAATACTACTGATCTACTCTTATTAGTAATACTACTGATATACTCTTACTAGTAATACTACTGTTCTACTCTTTTTAGTAATACTACTGTTCTACTCTTTTTAGTAATACTACTGATCTACTCTTATTAGTAATACTACTGATCTACTCTTATTAGTAATACTACTGATATACTCTTATTAGTAATACTACTGATCTACTCTTATTAGTAATACTACTGATCTACTCTTATTAGTAATACTACTGATCTACTCTTATTAGTAATACTACTGATCTACTCTTATTAGTAATACTACTGATCTACTCTTATTAGTAATACTGCTGATCTACTCTTATTAGTAATACTACTGATCGACTCTTATTAGTAATACTACTGATGTACTCCTACTGGTAATACTACTGATCTACTCTTATTAGTAATACTACTGATCTACTCTTATTAGTAATACTACTGATCTACTCTTTTTAGTAATACTACTGATCTACTCTTATTAGTAATACTACTGATCTACTCTTATTAGTAATACTACTGATCTACTCTTATTAGTAATACTACTGATCTACTCTTACTGGTAATACTACTGATCTACTCCTACTGGTAATACTACTGATCTACTCTTATTAGTAATACTACTGATCTACTCTTATTAGTAATACTACTGATCTACTCTTATTAGTAATACTACTGATCTACTCTTATTAGTAATACTACTGATCTACTCTTATTAGTAATACTACTGATCTACTCTTATTAGTAATACTACTGATCTACTCTTACTGGTAATACTACTGATCTACTCCAACTGGTAATACTACTTATCTACTCTTATTAGTAAACTACTGATCTACTCGTATTAGTAATACTACTGATCTACTCTTATTAGTAATACTACTGATCTACTCTTATTAGTAATACTACTGATCTACTCTTATTAGTAATACTACTGATCTACTCTTATTAGTAATACTACTGATCTACTCTTATTAGTAATACTACTGATCTACTCTTACTAGTAATACTACTGATCTACTCTTATTAGTAATACTACTGATCTACTCCTACTGGTAATACTACTGATCTAATCCTACTGGTAATACTACTGATCTACTCTTATTAGTAATACTACTGATCTACTCTTATTAGTAATACTACGTTAGTAATACTACTCTTATTAGTAATACTACTGATCTACTCTTATTAGTAATACTACTGATCTACTCTTACTGGTAATACTACTGATCTACTCTTATTAGTAATACTACTGATCTACTCTTACTAGTAATACTACTGATCTACTCTTACTAGTAATACTACTGATCTACTCTTACTAGTAATACTACTGATCTACTCTTATTAGTAATACTACTGATCTACTCTTACTAGTAATACTACTGATCTACTCTTACTAGTAATACTACTGATCTACTCTTACTAGTAATACTACTGATCTACTCTTATTAGTAATACTACTGATCTACTCTTATTAGTAATACTACTGATCTACTCTTATTAGTAATACTACTGATCTACTCTTATTAGTAATACTACTGATCTACTCTTATTAGTAATACTACTGATGTACTCTTACTAGTAATACTACTGATCTACTCTTACTGGTAATACTACTGATCTACTCGTATTAGTAATACTACTGATATACTCTTACTGGTAATACTACTGATCTACTCTTATTAGTAATACTACTGATCTACTCTTATTAGTAATACTACTGATCTACTCTTACTAGTAATACTACTGATCTACTCTTACTGGTAATACTACTGATCTACTCTTATTAGTAATCCTACTGATCTACTCTTATTAGTAATACTACTGATCTACTCTTATTAATAATACTACTGATCTACTCTAATTAGTAATACTACTGATCTACTCTTATTAGTAATACTACTGATCTACTCTTATTACTAATACTACTGATATACTCTTATTAGTAATACTACTGATCTACTCTTATTAGTAATACTACTGATCTACTCTTATTAGTAATACTACTGATCTACTCTTATTAGTAATACTACTGATCTACTCTTACTGGTAATACTACTGATCTACTCTTATTAGTAATACTACTGATCTACTCTTATTAGTAATACTACTGATCTACTCTTATTAGTAATACTACTGATCTACTCTTATTAGTAATACTACTGATCGACTCTTATTAGTAATACTACTGATGTACTCCTACTGGTAATACTACTGATCTACTCTTATTAGTAATACTACTGATCTACTCTTATTAGTAATACTACTGATCTACTCTTATTAGTAATACTACTGATCTACTCTTATTAGTAATACTACTGATCTACTCTTATTAGTAATACTACTGATCTACTCTTATTAGTAATACTACTGATCTACTCTTGCTGGTAATACTACTGATCTACTCCTACTGGTAATACTACTGATCTACTCTTATTAGTAATACTACTGATCTACTCTTATTAGTAATACTACTGATCTACTCTTATTAGTAATACTACTGATCTACTCTTATTAGTAATACTACTGATCGACTCTTATTAGTAATACTACTGATGTACTCCTACTGGTAATACTACTGATCTACTCTTATTAATAATACTACTGATCTACTCTTATTAGTAATACTACTGATCTACTCTTATTAGTAATACTACTGATCTACTCTTATTAGTAATACTACTGATCTACTCTTATTAGTAATACTACTGATCTACTCGTATTAGTAATACTACTGATATACTCTTACTAGTAATACTACTGATCTACTCTTATTAGTAATACTACTGATATACTCTTACTAGTAATACTACTGTTCTACTCTTTTTAGTAATACTACTGTTCTACTCTTTTTAGTAATACTACTGATCTACTCTTATTAGTAATACTACTGATCTACTCTTATTAGTAATACTACTGATATACTCTTATTAGTAATACTACTGATCTACTCTTATTAGTAATACTACTGATCTACTCTTATTAGTAATACTACTGATCTACTCTTATTAGTAATACTACTGATCTACTCTTATTAGTAATACTACTGATCTACTCTTATTAGTAATACTGCTGATCTACTCTTATTAGTAATACTACTGATCGACTCTTATTAGTAATACTACTGATGTACTCCTACTGGTAATACTACTGATCTACTCTTATTAGTAATACTACTGATCTACTCTTATTAGTAATACTACTGATCTACTCTTTTTAGTAATACTACTGATCTACTCTTATTAGTAATACTACTGATCTACTCTTATTAGTAATACTACTGATCTACTCTTATTAGTAATACTACTGATCTACTCTTACTGGTAATACTACTGATCTACTCCTACTGGTAATACTACTGATCTACTCTTATTAGTAATACTACTGATCTACTCTTATTAGTAATACTACTGATCTACTCTTATTAGTAATACTACTGATCTACTCTTATTAGTAATACTACTGATCTACTCTTATTAGTAATACTACTGATCTACTCTTATTAGTAATACTACTTATTAGTAATACTACTAACTAACAGTGTATGTCAGCCATAGTCCCCTGAGTCTAACTAACAGTCTGTCAGCCATAGTCCCCTGAGTCTAACTAACAGTCTGTCAGCCATAGTCCCCTGAGTCTAACTAACAGTCTCTGTCAGCCATAGTCCCCTGAGTCTAACTAACAGTCTGTCAGCCATAGTCCCCTGAGTCTAACTAACAGTGTCTGTCAGCCATAGTCCCCTGAGTCTAACTAACAGTCTGTCAGCCATAGTCCCCTGAGTCTAACTAACAGTCTGTCAGCCATAGTCCCCTGAGTCTAACTAACAGTCTGTCATCCATAGTCCCCTGAGTCTAACTAACAGTCTGTCAGCCATAGTCCCCTGAGTCTAACTAACAGTGTCTGTCAGCCATAGTCCCCTGAGTCTAACTAACATTCTGTCAGCCATAGTCCCCTGAGTCTAACTAACAGTCTATCAGCCATAGTCCCCTGAGTCTAACTAACAGTCTGTCAGCCATAGTCCCCTGAGTCTAACTAACAGTCTGTCAGCCATAGTCCCCTGAGTCTAACTAACAGTCTGTCAGCCATAGTCCTCTGAGTCTAACTAACAGTGTCTGTCAGCCATAGTCCTCTGAGTCTAACTAACAGTGTCTGTCAGCCATAGTCCCCTGAGTCGTCTTAACAGTCTATCAGCCATAGTCCCCTGAGTCTAACTAACAGTCTGTCAGCCATAGTCCCCTGAGTCTAACTAACAGTCTGTCAGCCATAGTCCTCTGAGTCTAACTAACAGTGTCTGTCAGCCATAGTCCCCTGAGTCATCTTAACAGTCTATCAGCCATAGTCCTCTGAATCTTCCACCTTCCAAACTGTTCCATGTTGTCTTGACCTTTACCTTAAGTTCCTGTTGATGACTACACCACCCATAATCCACCAGATCCCTTACTGAAAGATACACAAGGATAGAAAACACAGACACAACACACTGCTTTGCCAGCATGACTAAACGTCCTTAGAGAGAGAGATGAGGATTCTCCTGAGCTCCTTCCAGCAGCACAACGGCGCTTCAACGTGTGTGGATGTGCTTCTGTTGCTCTGAAGAGCGTGAATAACAGGATTCCTCTGGGTGGGAATAGCCTGTCTCTAGATAGACCAGGGGGATATTACTCTCCTCTCCTCTCCTCTCCTCTCCTCTCCTCTCCTCTCCTCTCCTCTCCTCTCCTCTCCTCTCCTCTCCTCTCCTCTCCTCTCCTCTCCTCTCCTCTCCTCTCCTCTCCTCTCCTCTCCTCTCCTCTCCTCTCCTCTCCTCTCCTCTCCCCCTCCCTAAAACCCACTTCCTCCTACTCTTTTTGGAATAGGTTTCACAGTTACCAGAGGACAGTGTTGGGAGACATTACTAAAAGGAACTGGGGGGGGGGGGGTATTTAGTGTTGGGTTTTGAAAATGTGAAATTACGATAGTTCTAGAACAAATATCACTCAGGTTCTGCCTAGCAACAGAGATTGTATTGGCTGTTCAGATGTGTGTAGGAGGAAGACTCAGCCTATGGAGAAAGAGTTAAACATCAGTGTGAATATGTTGTTTTGTCTTATGAAGCTATATTGACATAAACTTGGTTTGAACTTTACTAATCGTCCACGAAAGTTTTACTTTAGAACCTAACAATATATATATATATACAATTTAACCTTATGGACGTTTTCATTAGCACATGGCCAGTATAAACACAAAACACTACAATATTTAGGCCTACTAATATCCTTGCTATGTGAAGTACCAAGACCTCAAACTAAGCAAGATACAACCGGATTGAATAGATATGAAGCTAAACGCCGCTGTGACAGACTCTCCCCAGTCAGGAGTGATATTCACACCCGAGCCGACAGAGAGAGACGTTTATCCTGGTGCCTCCTGTGTTTTGAAAATGTGAAATTACGATAGTTCTAGAACAGATATCACTCAGGTTCTGCCTAGCAACAGAGATTGTATTGGCTGTTCAGATGTGAGAGAGAGACGTTTATCCTGGTGCCTCCTGTGCTTTAGCTGTTAACAGGCTGAGAGCCCGTCTCCTTCCAACACGCTGACACCGGAGCAGAAATACGACAGTTGGCCCTGGTGCCTTGGGAAACAGCCAGCTCCATCCTCCATCCCATAATAATAGAGCCATCAGAACACCGTCAGCAGCGTCGTTAACCAGCGTTCCCGGCTGCGGTCCCAAATGGCACCCTAAATAAAGTAGTGCACTATGTAGGGAATAGGGTGTAGTGTGGAATACACCCGATATGGGTTTTAGCCTTGTCGTCTCCGCATGTTGCACAAAGACGGTTAATGATGCTAATTGTGGCAGAATGCTCAGCAGCTCTCTCACTGAGGAACACTGTTCCCCTTTTCCTCTGTGTCCATTAAGGCCCATTAGTTCCCCTGATGGTGCCGTGTGTAGGTGTGTGTGTGTGTCCGTGCGTGTGTGTGTGCATGTGTGTGTGTGCGTGTGCATGCGTGTGTGTGTTTGTGTGTGCCCGTGCGCGCGCGCGCCCGTGTGTGTCCGTGCGCGCGTGTGTGCGCGCGCGCGTGCGTGTCCGTGTGTGTGCGTGTGTGTGTATGGCTGCGTGGTTTATTTTCTACATAGTTCAAATGATGGCAGCTCTGTGGTTCCCCTGCTAACTACAACCACACCCGGACACCGTGGTGTCAAAGCCTCCTGTATTAAAACCTGCTAGGAGATATCAAAGGGTCGAAGGCTGAAGGGTGAAAGGTCATAGACCTCACGGAGAGAGGAGGAGTCAGGAGTCAGGAAGTTGAGTTTCACATCAATAATCAACAGCTTGTTTCTCAGTCTACATTTCGTTGTCATTTTTAAATTTGTATTTTTTTTAACCTTTATTTAACGAGACAAGTCAGTTAAGAACACATTCTTATTTTCAATGACGGCCGAGGAACAGTGGGTTAACTGCCTGTTCAGGGGCAGAATGACAGATTTTGTACCTTGTCAGCTCGGGGATTTGAACTTGCAACCTTTCGGTTACTAGTCCAACGC
>NW_022261985.1:11234466-11249466 GCF_002021735.2 Oncorhynchus kisutch | reverse complement strand
GTTACCTGACCCTCTGATAACACCACCTGGTATCATATTCTACCTCAGTGCTACCTAGCCCTCTGATAAAGCCACCTGGTATCATATTCTACCTCAGTGTTAACTGACCCTCTGGTAAAACCACCTGGTATCAATCATACCTCAGTGTTACTTGACCCTCTGATAACACCACCTGTTATCATATTCTACCTCAGTGCTACCTGGCCCTCTGATAAATCCACCTGGTATCATATTCTACCTCTGTGCTACCTGGCCCTCTGATAAAACCACCTGGTATCAATCATACTCTACCTCAGTGTTACCTGACCCTCTGATAACACCACCTGGTATCATAATCTACCTCAGTGTTACCTGACCCTCTGATAACAACACCTGGTTGAGAGAGAGAAGGTCCATTGGTTGATGGAGAGAAGGCCCATTGGTTGAGAGAGAGAAGGCCCGTTGGTTGAGAGAGAGAAAGCCCATTGGTTGAGAGAGAGAAGTCCCATTGGTTGAGAGAGAAAAGGCCCATTGGTTGAGAGAGAGAAGGCCCATTGGTTGAGCGAGAGAAGGCCCATTGGTTGAGAGAGAGATTGCCCATTGGTTGAGAGAGAGAAGTCCCATTGGTTGAGAGAGAAAAGGCCCATTGGTTGAGAGAGAGAAGGCCCATTGGTTGAGAGAGAGAAGGCCCATTGGTTGAGAGAGAGATTGCCCATTGGTTGAGAGAGAGAAGTCCCATTGGTTGAGAGAGAGATTGCCCATTGGTTGAGAGAGAAAAGGCCCATTGGTTGAGAGAGAAAAGGCCCATTGGTTGAGAGAGAGAAGGCCCATTGGACGAGAGAGAGAGGCCCATCGGTTGAGAGAGAGAAGTCCCATTGGTTGAGAGAGAGAGAAGTCCCATTGGTTGAGAGAGAGAAGTAGGTGATAATTGCCAGAGTGAACCCATAGGTTAAACAGCAGGCGTGAGGAATGTGGAATCATTGTGCCGTTCTCATAGGCTGTAAGGTAAAGAGGTGAATGACATTCTCCACCTCTCATAGGCTGTAAGGTAAAGAGGTGAATGACATTCTCCACCTCTCATAGGCTGTAAGGTAAAGAGGTGAATGCCATTCTCCACCTCTCATAGGCTGTAAGGTAAAGAGGTGAATGACATTCTCCACCTCTCATAGGCTGTAAGGTAAAGAGGTGAATGCCATTCTCCACCTCTCATAGGCTGTAAGGTAAAGAGGTGAATGCCATTATCCACCTCTCATAAGAAACAGGAAAATAAACTAGACTCTATGCTGATGATGATGCGTCTGTATCTAATTCCCACAATGCCCCATGGAACAGGAAACATTAGTGAATTCTGTTCTGCTTACTGGATGAAGTTAAATGAGCATTAAGGTTGACCTCGCTGATTGAACCACGTTATTGAAACCTGCCTCTGTATTTATAGTCAACCTTGCACATTGTTATTGTCAGAAACCAGCGAAATGAACACAGAAAGAGATGGCTGGGGGGGCCTGTAGGTGTGTCTGGGCTAGATGATATATCTGTAATGTCCTCCCTGTATGTGTGTCTGGGCTAGATGATATATCTGTAATGTCCTCCCTCCCTGTATGTGTGTCTGGGCTAGATGATATATCTGTAATGTCCTCCCTGTATGTGTGTCTGGGCTAGATGATATATCTGTAATGTCCTCCCTGTATGTGTGTCTGGGCTAGATGATATATCTGTAATGTCCTCCCTGTATGTGTGTCTGGGCTAGATGATATATCTGTAATGTCCTCCCTGTATGTGTGTCTGGGCTAGATGATATATCTGTAATGTCCTCCCCGTATGTGTGTCTAGGCTAGATGATATATCTGTATTTCATCTGCCATGGTCTGTACAGGAGTCTGTAATGTCCTGCCTGCCCTCTGTCTTAAAGGGATGTGTATCTGGAGGCCGTATGGCTGCAGTATGAATAATGGAGTGGTTAAAGTCAGCGTAGAGGGTAAATGATGAGCGAAGATGATCCCTTTAATACTGTGAGTTAAGGATGAGTTTAGAGGGTGGAGATGAGCTCTTTAATACTGTGAGTTAAGGATGAGCTCTTTAATACTGTGAGTTAAGGATGAGTTTAGAGGGTGGAGATGAGCTCTTTAATACTGAGTTAAGGATGAGCTCTTTAATACTGTGAGTTAAGGATGAGTTTAGAGGGTGGAGATGAGCTCTTTAATACTGAGTTAAGGATGAGCTCTTTAATACTGTGAGTTAAGGATGAGCTCTTTAATACTGTGAGTTAAGGATGAGCTCTTTAATACTGTGAGTTAAGGATGAGCTCTTTAATACTGTGAGTTAAGGATGAGCTCTTTAATACTGTGAGTTAAGGATGAGCTCTTTAATACTGTGAGTTAAGGATGAGCTCTTTAATACTGTGAGTTAAGGATGAGCTCTTTAATACTGTGAGTTAAGGATGAGCTCTTTAATACTGTGAGTTAAGGATGAGCTCTTTAATACTGTGAGTTAAGGATGAGCTCTTTAATACTGTGAGTTAAGGATGAGTTTAGAGGGTTTTTGCGTCTTTTGTGTAGTAGCCATGGTGGATGGTGGATGGTTCACTGTTCACGCTCTGGTCTGCTGTCTCACACATACAGACCCCTCCTCCACCTGTTCCTGTACCCCTGTGTTGCAGTCTGTGGTGTCGGGCTCCTTATCTGCAGGTGGACAGTAGTGAGGGGACCTTGACTATACCAGCCTCACTAGGGGGTTGGGGGACACTGTGTGTGTTTGTGTGTCACACCGGGGGTCCAGTTTAACACTGCAGCTGACAGGGGCTAACGGGGGTGTGTGTGTCACACCGGGTTCCAGTTTAACACTGCAGCTGACAGGGGCTAACGGGTGTGTGTGTGTGTGTGTGTGTCACACCGGGGGTCCAGTTTAACACTGTGGCTAACAGGGACAATTCACCTCCAATGCTGTAGCCAACCAAGGGTCACAAGGTCACCAGCTGTTTCACCCACACATCATGGGGTCTGTTTCACCCACACAGCATGGGGTCTGTTTCACCCACACAGCATGGGGTCTGTTTCACCCACACACCATGGGGTCTGTTTCACCCACACAGCATGGGGTCTGTTTCACCCACACATCATGGGGTCTGTTTCACCCACACAGCATGGGGTCTGTTTCACCCACACAGCATGGGGTCTGTTTCACCCACACAGCATGGGGTCTGTTTCACCCACACAGCATGGGCTCTGTAACGACCCTATGGCTTTAATATCCAACCACCCCACCAGTACATCTGTACTAGTCTAGCAGAGCTCCCAATGACAGACGGCTACTGATAGGCTGGGCTCTGACTTTAGAGAGGCCATCTTGTTTACACAGATGTTGTACTGCCTGGTGGGCACAGCTGGTTAAAACCCTGTTGGTTGATCATTGACATGAGGGTGGTTGTGACATTCCAACCAGTCTGGGACAACAGCGGCGCTGACCCATGTGATCCATATTATTAATCCTCTCTGTAGCTAGTCAAGAGGTCAATCTGGACCGGACCTTGTGATCCATATTATTGATCCTCTCTGTAGCTAGTCAGGAGGGCAATCTGGACCGGACCTTGTGATCCGTATATTTGATCCTCTCTGTAGCTAGTCAAGAGGTCAATCTGGACCGGACCTTGTGATCCGTATATTTGATCCTCTCTGTAGCTAGTCAAGAGGTCAATCTGGACCAGACCTTGTTGTACCCAACAGACAACCCAACCCCTGACAGCTCTAAATCACAACCTCCCTACAGAGGGTTTTCTATACAGGCACTTTAAGCAGCACTAAATCACAACTCTCTATGCCTGAGACCCAAATGGCACCCTATTCCCTATACTTTTGACCTGAGTGCTATGGGCCTTTGCCATAGTAGTGCACTCTAAAGGGAATAGGGAGCCATTTGAGAGACAACTTCATGGATTTATGTCCCTGGGCCTTGGTGCTTCTGTAACATAATGTCAAACAGGAAGGAACGTCTATATTTCATTTTACAGGCCGGTTCATTTACAGCAGACATAATGGCTGCCATGACGACACATTATACAACTGGTACATAACTCTGTTCAGGGGACTGGTTCACTGTGTACATGTTGACTTTCTGATCAATAGTTTATTATTTATACACAGAGAGAGGCTGTTTGACTGTCTAATGTTGAACTACAGACCAGAGCTGGTCCTTGGTGGTCTTGACTGTCTAATGTTGAACTACAGACCAGAGCTGGTCCTTGGTGGTCTTGACTGTCTAATGTTGAACTACAGACCAGAGCTGGTCCTTGGTGGTCTTGACTGTCTAATGTTGAACTACAGACCAGAGCTGGTCCTTGGTGGTCTTGACTGTCTAATGTTGAACTACAGACCAGAGCTGGTCCTTGGTGGTCTTGACTGTCTGTAATGTTGAACTACAGACCAGAGCTGGTCCTTGGTGGTCTTGACTGTCTGTAATGTTGAACTACAGACCAGAGCTGGTCCTTGGTGGTCTTGACTGTCTAATGTTGAACTACAGACCAGAGCTGGTCCTTGGTAGTCTTGACTGTATAATGTTGAACTACAGACCAGAGCTGGTCCTTGGTAGTCTTGACTGTCTAATGTTGAACTACAGACCAGAGCTGGTCCTTGGTGGTCTTGACTGTCTAATGTTGAACTACAGACCAGAGCTGGTCCTTGGTGGTCTTGACTGTCTAATGTTGAACTACAGACCAGAGCTGGTCCTTGGTGGTCTTGACTGTCTAATGTTGAACTACAGACCAGAGCTGGTCCTTGGTGGTCTTGACTGTCTAATGTTGAACTACAGACCAGAGCTGGTCCTTGGTGGTCTTGACTGTCTGTAATGTTGAACTACAGACCAGAGCTGGTCCTTGGTGGTCTTGACTGTCTAATGTTGAACTACAGACCAGAGCTGGTCCTTGGTGGTCTTGACTGTCTAATGTTGAACTACAGACCAGAGCTGGTCCTTGGTGGTCTTGACTGTCTAATGTTGAACTACAGACCAGAGCTGGTCCTTGGTGGTCTTGACTGTCTAATGTTGAACTACAGACCAGAGCTGGTCCTTGGTGGTCTTGACTGTCTAATGTTGAACTACAGACCAGAGCTGGTCCTTGGTGGTCTTGACTGTCTAATGTTGAACTACAGACCAGAGCTGGTCCTTGGTGGTCTTGACTGTCTGTAATGTTGAACTACAGACCAGAGCTGGTCCTTGGTGGTCTTGACTGTCTGTAATGTTGAACTACAGACCAGAGCTGGTCCTTGGTGGTCTTGACTGTCTAATGTTGAACTACAGACCAGAGCTGGTCCTTGGTAGTCTTGACTGTATAATGTTGAACTACAGACCAGAGCTGGTCCTTGGTAGTCTTGACTGTCTAATGTTGAACTACAGACCAGAGCTGGTCCTTGGTGGTCTTGACTGTCTAATGTTGAACTACAGACCAGAGCTGGTCCTTGGTGGTCTTGACTGTCTGTAATGTTGAACTACAGACCAGAGCTGGTCCTTGGTGGTCTTGACTGTCTAATGTTGAACTACAGACCAGAGCTGGTCCTTGGTAGTCTTGACTGTATAATGTTGAACTACAGACCAGAGCTGGTCCTTGGTAGTCTTGACTGTCTAATGTTGAACTACAGACCAGAGCTGGTCCTTGGTGGTCTTGACTGTCTAATGTTGAACTACAGACCAGAGCTGGTCCTTGGTAGTTTTGACTGTATGGAATTTCACGTTTCTCTGTCCCCCTCTGTTGCATTGGAAGCAACTCATTCTCATTCTCCGTTGTGCTCATGTGTTGGACACAAACAAGGACACTTGGATAAACACAAAGACACACAACATGGATACACACAATGACACACACAAGGACACACGACAAGACACACACAAGGACAGAACATGGACACACACAAGGACACACACAAGGACACACACAAGGACACACACAAGGACACACAAAATGGATACACAACATGGACACACAACATGGACACACACAAGGACACAACAAGGACACACAAGGACAGAACAAGGACACAACAAGGACACACAAGGACACAAACAAGGACACAAACAAGGACACAACAAGGACACACAAGGACACAAACAAGGACACAAACAAGGACACACACAAGGACACAAAAAAGGACACAACAAGTAGAACTGTCTTCCTGTTTGAAATTCTCCTACGTGGTCCAGTGCAGCGACACCTTGAGGGTTTGACTCTTCCTAGGAAATGGATTTATACAGGTTCAACCTTCACCATGTTTATTCTTCACACACCTTCCTCTGTCCATGTTCACGACCCGTCTTGGTCCAGAGAACAACACGAATTCACCCCCTTCTCTAATGTGTTTTGGTTAACAGTGGCGAGTGCTTTCAGAGGAAACCCCCTTTTTCCCTGGTTGCTTCTTCCATCTACTTGTGGCAGTGTGTGCAACACACCAAGTCACTTGGGGAAGTTGGTTTTGAAGTTGTGTACCCACTATCCGTGCTTTAGTTTCAGGGTTGAACAATGGGTCCGTGTCATTGTGAACGACAGCTTAAACATTCCAATGTGTTATTCATTCCGGAGGGGGTTCTGACTCAGAACATGGAGATTGGAGATTTGAAACATGAGACCCGGACAGAGACTTGACAACGACATGGCGTTGTGTGAAATGTACGAGACGTGGCCTGCCTGCCTCCAAAAATTACACCCTATTCCCTATCTAGTGCACTACTGTTTGACCAGAGCTTATTGGGCCCTGGTCAAACAGTAGTGCACTAGATAGGGAACAGGGTGACATTTGGGATGCATATGTGTTTCTGAACGGGGTTTCCTGGTGAGCACCGGATAGACAGGCGCCATCGAGATGAGGTGAAATTGTAAGGAACCTCACAGACACCTTTGATGTTTACCCAATCTGAGCTCACTACGCCTTCTCCAAGACTTTCATTATAGTCAAATGCGATCCCATCTCTCTCCCTGTCCCCTGTTATTCCCTGTCGAGGGTTGTAGATGTGAATGTTTTAACCTGGAGCTTCTGGAGAGTCTGAAAGCACTTTCAGAAGTCAGAGGTCATTCTATCCCTTTTCTCTCTCTCTCTCTCTCTCTCTCTCTCTCTCTCTCTCTCTCTCTCTCTCTCTCTCTCTCTCTGTCTCTCCCTCTCTCCCTCTCTCTGTCTCTCTCTTTCTCTCATAGCAGCAGCAGTGGGATGTGTTAAGATAGGAGCAGTAGTAGTAGCGGTGTGTGTTAAGATAGGAGCAGCAGTAGTAGTAGCGGTGTGTGTTAAGATAGGAGCAGCAGTAGTAGTAGTGGTGTGTGTTAAGATAGGAGCAGTAGTAACAGTAGTGTGTGTTAAGATAGGAGCAGTATTAGTAGTAGTGTGTTAAGATAGGAGCAGTAGTGGTGTGTGTTAAGATAGGAGCAGTAGTAGTAGTGGTGTGTGTTAAGATAGGAGCAGTATTAGTAGTAGTGTGTTAAGATAGGAGCAGCAGTAGTAGTGGTGTGTGTTAAGATAGGAGCAGCAGTAGTAGTAGTGGTGTGTGTTAAGATAGGAGCAGCAGTAGTAGTAGCGGTGTGTGTTAAGATAGGAGCAGCAGCAGTAGTAGTGGTGTGTGTTAAGATAGGAGCAGTATTAGTAGTAGTGTGTTAAGATAGGAGCAGTAGTAGTAGTGGTGTGTGTTAAGATAGGAGCAGTAGTAGTAGTGGTGTGTTAAGATAGGAGCAGTATTAGTAGTAGTGTGTTAAGATAGGAGCAGTAGTAGTAGTGGTGTGTGTTAAGATAGGAGCAGTAGTAGTAGTGGTGTGTGTTAAGATAGGAGCAGTATTAGTAGTGGTGTGTTAAGATAGGAGCAGTATTAGTAGTCGTGTGTTAAGATAGGAGCAGTAGTAGTAGTGGTGTGTGTTAAGATAGGAGCAGTAGTAGTAGTGGTGTGTGTTAAGATAGGAGCAGTATTAGTAGTAGTGTGTTAAGATAGGAGCAGCAGTAGTAGTGGTGTGTGTTAAGATAGGAGCAGCAGTAGTAGTGGTGTGTGTAAAGATAGGAGCAGCAGTAGTAGTAGTGGTGTGTTAAGATAGGAGCAGCAGTAGTAGTGTGTGTTAAGATAGGAGCAGCAGTAGTAGTAGTGGTGTGTGTTAAGATAGGAGCAGCAGTAGTAGTAGTAGTGTGTGTTAAGATAGGAGCAGCAGTAGTAGTAGTGGTGTGTGTTAAGATAGGAGTAGTAGTAGTGGTGTGTTAAGATAGGAGCAGCAGTAGTAGTAGTGGTGTGTTAAGATAGGAGCAGCAGTAGTAGTAGCGGTGTGTGTTAAGATAGGAGCAGCAGTAGTAGGAGTAGTGTGTTAAGATAGGAGCAGCAGTAGTAGTAGCGGTGTGTGTTAAGATAGGAGCAGCAGTAGTAGTAGTGGTGTGTTAAGATAGGAGCAGCAGTAGTAGTGTGTGTTAAGATAGGAGCAGCAGTAGTAGTGGTGTGTGTTAAGATAGGAGCAGCAGTAGTAGTAGTGGTGTGTGTTAAGATAGGAGCAGCAGTAGTAGTAGTGTGTTAAGATGGGAGCAGCAGTAGTAGCGGTGTGTGTTAAGATAGGAGCAGCAGTAGTAGTAGTGGTGTGTGTTAAGATAGGAGCAGTAGTAGTAGCGGTGTGTGTTAAGATAGGAGCAGCAGTAGTAGTAGCGGTGTGTGTTAAGATAGGAGCAGCAGTAGTAGTAGTGGTGTGTGTTAAGATAGGAGCAGTAGTAACAGTAGTGTGTGTTAAGATAGGAGCAGTATTAGTAGTAGTGTGTTAAGATAGGAGCAGTAGTAGTAGTGGTGTGTTAAGATAGGAGCAGCAGTAGTAGTAGCGGTGTGTGTTAAGATAGGAGCAGCAGCAGTAGTAGTGGTGTGTGTTAAGATAGGAGCAGCAGTAGTAGTAGTGGTGTGTTAAGATAGGAGCAGCAGTAGTAGTAGCGGTGTGTGTTAAGATAGGAGCAGCAGTAGTAGGAGTAGTGTGTTAAGATAGGAGCAGCAGTAGTAGTAGCGGTGTGTGTTAAGATAGGAGCAGCAGTAGTAGTAGTGGTGTGTTAAGATAGGAGCAGCAGTAGTAGTGTGTGTTAAGATAGGAGCAGCAGTAGTAGTGGTGTGTGTTAAGATAGGAGCAGCAGTAGTAGTAGTGGTGTGTGTTAAGATAGGAGCAGCAGTAGTAGTAGTGTGTTAAGATGGGAGCAGCAGTAGTAGCGGTGTGTGTTAAGATAGGAGCAGCAGTAGTAGTAGTGGTGTGTGTTAAGATAGGAGCAGTAGTAGTAGCGGTGTGTGTTAAGATAGGAGCAGCAGTAGTAGTAGCGGTGTGTGTTAAGATAGGAGCAGCAGTAGTAGTAGTGGTGTGTGTTAAGATAGGAGCAGTAGTAACAGTAGTGTGTGTTAAGATAGGAGCAGTATTAGTAGTAGTGTGTTAAGATAGGAGCAGTAGTAGTAGTGGTGTGTTAAGATAGGAGCAGCAGTAGTAGTAGCGGTGTGTGTTAAGATAGGAGCAGCAGCAGTAGTAGTGGTGTGTGTTAAGATAGGAGCAGTATTAGTAGTAGTGTGTTAAGATAGGAGCAGTAGTAGTAGTGGTGTGTGTTAAGATAGGAGCAGTATTAGTACTAGTGTGTTAAGATAGGAGCAGCAGTAGTAGTGGTGTGTGTTAAGATAGGAGCAGCAGTAGTAGTAGCGGTGTGTGTTAAGATAGGAGCAGCAGCAGTAGTAGTGGTGTGTGTTAAGATAGGAGCAGTATTAGTAGTAGTGTGTTAAGATAGGAGCAGTAGTAGTAGTGGTGTGTGTTAAGATAGGAGCAGTAGTAGTAGTGGTGTGTTAAGATAGGAGCAGTATTAGTAGTAGTGTGTTAAGATAGGAGCAGTAGTAGTAGTGGTGTGTGTTAAGATAGGAGCAGTAGTAGTAGTGGTGTGTGTTAAGATAGGAGCAGTATTAGTAGTGGTGTGTTAAGATAGGAGCAGTATTAGTAGTAGTGTGTTAAGATAGGAGCAGTAGTGGTGTGTGTTAAGATAGGAGCAGTAGTAGTAGTGGTGTGTGTTAAGATAGGAGCAGTATTAGTAGTAGTGTGTTAAGATAGGAGCAGCAGTAGTAGTGGTGTGTGTTAAGATAGGAGCAGCAGTAGTAGTAGTGGTGTGTTAAGATAGGAGCAGCAGTAGTAGTGTGTGTTAAGATAGGAGCAGCAGTAGTAGTAGTAGTGTGTGTTAAGATAGGAGCAGCAGTAGTAGTGGTGTGTTAAGATAGGAGCAGCAGTAGTAGTAGTGGTGTGTGTTAAGATAGGAGCAGCAGTAGTAGTAGCGGTGTGTGTTAAGATAGGAGCAGCAGTAGTAGTAGTGGTGTGTGTTAAGATAGGAGCAGTAGTAACAGTAGTGTGTGTTAAGATAGGAGCAGTATTAGTAGTAGTGTGTTAAGATAGGAGCAGTAGTAGTAGTGGTGTGTTAAGATAGGAGCAGCAGTAGTAGTAGCGGTGTGTGTTAAGATAGGAGCAGCAGCAGTAGTAGTGGTGTGTGTTAAGATAGGAGCAGTAGTAGTAGTGGTGTGTGTTAAGATAGGAGCAGTATTAGTACTAGTGTGTTAAGATAGGAGCAGCAGTAGTAGTGGTGTGTGTTAAGATAGGAGCAGCAGTAGTAGTAGCGGTGTGTGTTAAGATAGGAGCAGCAGCAGTAGTAGTGGTGTGTGTTAAGATAGGAGCAGTATTAGTAGTAGTGTGTTAAGATAGGAGCAGTAGTAGTAGTGGTGTGTGTTAAGATAGGAGCAGTAGTAGTAGTGGTGTGTTAAGATAGGAGCAGTATTAGTAGTAGTGTGTTAAGATAGGAGCAGTAGTAGTAGTGGTGTGTGTTAAGATAGGAGCAGTAGTAGTAGTGGTGTGTGTTAAGATAGGAGCAGTATTAGTAGTGGTGTGTTAAGATAGGAGCAGTATTAGTAGTAGTGTGTTAAGATAGGAGCAGTAGTGGTGTGTGTTAAGATAGGAGCAGTAGTAGTAGTGGTGTGTGTTAAGATAGGAGCAGTATTAGTAGTAGTGTGTTAAGATAGGAGCAGCAGTAGTAGTGGTGTGTGTTAAGATAGGAGCAGCAGTAGTAGTAGTGGTGTGTTAAGATAGGAGCAGCAGTAGTAGTGTGTGTTAAGTTAGGAGCAGCAGTAGTAGTAGTAGTGTGTGTTAAGATAGGAGCAGCAGTAGTAGTGGTGTGTTAAGATAGGAGCAGCAGTAGTAGTAGTGGTGTGTGTTAAGATAGGAGCAGCAGTAGTAGTAGCGGTGTGTGTTAAGATAGGAGCAGCAGTAGTAGGAGTAGTGTGTTAAGATAGGAGCAGCAGTAGTAGTAGCGGTGTGTGTTAAGATAGGAGCAGCAGTAGTAGTAGTGGTGTGTTAAGATAGGAGCAGCAGTAGTAGTGTGTGTTAAGATAGGAGCAGCAGTAGTAGTGGTGTGTGTTAAGATAGGAGCAGCAGTAGTAGTAGTGGTGTGTGTTAAGATAGGAGCAGCAGTAGTAGTAGTGTGTTAAGATAGGAGCAGCAGTAGTAGCGGTGTGTGTTAAGATAGGAGCAGCAGTAGTAGTAGTGGTGTGTTAAGATAGGAGCAGCAGTAGTAGTAGTGGTGTGTGTTAAGATAGGAGCAGCAGTAGTAGTAGTGGTGTGTGTTAAGATAGGAGTAGTAGTAGTAGTAGTGTGTGTTAAGATAGGAGCAGTAGTAGTAGTAGTGTGTTAAGATAGGAGCAGTATTAGTAGTAGTGTGTTAAGATAGGAGCAGTAGTAGTAGTGGTGTGTGTTAAGATAGGAGCAGTAGTAGTAGTGGTGTGTGTTAAGATAGGAGCAGTATTAGTAGTAGTGTGTTAAGATAGGAGCAGCAGTAGTAGTGGTGTGTGTTAAGATAGGAGCAGCAGTAGTAGTAGTGGTGTGTTAAGATAGGAGCAGCAGTAGTAGTGGTGTGTGTTAAGATAGGAGCAGTATTAGTAGTGGTGTGTTAAGATAGGAGCAGTATTAGTAGTAGTGTGTTACGATAGGAGCAGTAGTAGTAGTGGTGTGTGTTAAGATAGGAGCAGTAGTAGTAGTGGTGTGTGTTAAGATAGGAGCAGTATTAGTAGTAGTGTGTTAAGATAGGAGCAGCAGTAGTAGTGGTGTGTGTTAAGATAGGAGCAGCAGTAGTAGTAGTGGTGTGTTAAGATAGGAGCAGCAGTAGTAGTGTGTGTTAAGATAGGAGCAGCAGTAGTTGTAGTGGTGTGTGTTAAGATAGGAGCAGCAGTAGTAGTAGTAGTGTGTGTTAAGATAGGAGCAGCAGTAGTAGTGGTGTGTTAAGATAGGAGCGGCAGTAGTAGTAGCGGTGTGTGTTAAGATAGGAGCAGCAGTAGTAGTAGTGGTGTGTTAAGATAGGAGCAGCAGTAGTAGTGTGTGTTAAGATAGGAGCAGCAGTAGTAGTGGTGTGTGTTAAGATAGGAGCAGCAGTAGTTGTAGTGGTGTGTGTTAAGATAGGAGCAGCAGTAGTAGTAGTGTGTTAAGATAGGATAGGAGCAGTAGTAGTGGGGTGTGTGGGGCCCAAAGGCATCTCAGATTGATGCGTTGATATTTTGGTTTCGACGCGAGAACAGTCACTGCTAAGCCATTGTGTGTGTGTGTGTGTGTGTGTTTTGTCGTTGGGGACAGTCCCTCCCCATTCCCGAGAACAGTCACTGCTAAGCCATTGTGTGTGTGTGTGTGTGTATGTGTGTTTTGTCGTTGGGGACAGTCCCTCTCCATTCCTGAGGTATTAGATCCAGTTGGACTCTTCTCTGTTGCTGTTCTTTTTCAACTGATACTTGGCTTCCATCTTGTTTCTAGAAGATGCTGGAATGGGTTAGTTAAAGAGCAAAGGAAAGGATCTTATGAAAGAGTAGTATTAGTAGTAGTGTGTTAAGATAGGAGCAGTAGTAGTAGTGGTGTGTGTTAAGATAGGAGCAGTAGTAGTAGTGGTGTGTGTTAAGATAGGAGCAGTATTAGTAGTAGTGTGTTAAGATAGGAGCAGCAGTAGTAGTGGTGTGTGTTAAGATAGGAGCAGCAGTAGTAGTAGTGGTGTGTTAAGATAGGAGCAGCAGTAGTAGTGGTGTGTTTTAAGATAGGAGCAGTATTAGTAGTGGTGTGTTAAGATAGGAGCAGTATTAGTAGTAGTGTGTTAAGATAGGAGCAGTAGTAGTAGTGGTGTGTGTTAAGATAGGAGCAGTAGTAGTAGTGGTGTGTGTTAAGATAGGAGCAGTATTAGTAGTAGTGTGTTAAGATAGGAGCAGCAGTAGTAGTGGTGTGTGTTAAGATATGAGCAGCAGTAGTAGTAGTGGTGTGTTAAGATAGGAGCAGCAGTAGTAGTGTGTGTTAAGATAGGAGCAGCAGTAGTTGTAGTGGTGTGTGTTAAGATAGGAGCAGCAGTAGTAGTAGTAGTGTGTGTTAAGATAGGAGCAGCAGTAGTAGTGGTGTGTTAAGATAGGAGCAGCAGTAGTAGTAGTGGTGTGTGTTAAGATAGGAGCAGCAGTAGTAGTAGCGGTGTGTGTTAAGATAGGAGCAGCAGTAGTAGGAGTAGTGTGTTAAGATAGGAGCAGCAGTAGTAGTAGCGGTGTGTGTTAAGATAGGAGCAGCAGTAGTAGTAGTGTGTGTTAAGATAGGAGCAGCAGTAGTAGTGTGTGTTAAGATAGGAGCAGCAGTAGTAGTGGTGTGTGTTAAGATAGGAGCAGCAGTAGTAGTAGTGGTGTGTGTTAAGATAGGAGCAGCAGTAGTAGTAGTGTGTTAAGATAGGAGCAGCAGTAGTAGCTGTGTGTGTTAAGATAGGAGCAGCAGTAGTAGTAGTGGTGTGTTAAGATAGGAGCAGCAGTAGTAGTAGTGGTGTGTGTTAAGATAGGAGCAGCAGTAGTAGTAGTGGTGTGTGTTAAGATAGGAGTAGTAGTAGTGTGTGTTAAGATAGGAGCAGTAGTAGTAGTAGTGTGTGTTAAGATAAGAGCAGCAGTAGTAGTAGTGGTGTGTGTTAAGATAGGAGTAGTAGTAGTAGTAGTGTGTGTTAAGATAAGAGCAGCAGTAGTAGTAGTGGTGTGTGTTAATATAAGAGCAGCAGTAGTAGTGGGGTGTGTTAAGATAGGAGCAGTAGTGACAGTAGTGTGTGTTAAGATAAGAGCAGCAGTAGTAGTAGTGGTGTGTGTTAAGATAGGAGCAGCAGTAGTAGTGGAGTGTGTTAAGATATGAGCAGTAGTAACAGTAGTGTGTGTTAAGATAGGAGCAGTAGTAGTGGGGTGTGTTAAGATAGGAGCAGCAGTATTAGTAGTGGTGTGTGTTAAGATAGGAGCAGTAGTAACAGTAGTGTGTGTTAAGATAAGACCAGCAGTAGTAGTAGTGGTGTGTGTTAAGATAGGAGCAGCAGTAGTAGTGTGTGTTAAGATAGAAGCAGTAGTAGCAGTAGTGTGTGTTAAGATAGGAGCAGTAGTAACAGTAGTGTGTGTTAAGATAGGAGCAGTAGTAGTGGGGTGTGTGGGGCCCAAAGGCATCTCAGATTGATGCGTTGATATTTTGGTTTCGACGCGAGAACAGTCACTGCTAAGCCATTGTGTGTGTGTGTGTGTGTGTGTGTGTTTTGTCGTTGGGGACAGTCCCTCCCCATTCCCGAGAACAGTCACTGCTAAGCCATTGTGTGTGTGTGTGTGTGTATGTGTGTTTTGTCGTTGGGGACAGTCCCTCTCCATTCCTGAGGTATTAGATCCAGTTGGACTCTTCTCTGTTGCTGTTCTTTTTCAACTGATACTTGGCTTCCATCTTGTTTCTAGAAGATGCTGGAATGGGTTAGTTAAAGAGCAAAGGAAAGGATCTTATGAAAGAGAGCATGAAAGTATGGTCAGATCTCCTCCTCTCCTCTCCTCTCCTCTCCTCTCCTCTCCTCTCCTCTCCTCTCCTCTCCTCTCCTCTCCTCTCCTCTCCTCTCCTCTCCTCTCCTCTCCTCTCCTCTCCTCTCCTCTCCTCTCCTCTCTTCTCTTCTCTTCTCTTCTCTTCTCTTCTCTTCTTCTCTTCTCTTCTCTTCTCTTCTCTTCTCTTCTCTTCTCTTCTCTTCTCTT
>NW_022261985.1:11219466-11226966 GCF_002021735.2 Oncorhynchus kisutch | reverse complement strand
TACTGCAGTTTACTCTGGCTAGCTAAAGTTAGCTAAACGTACTGCAGTTTACTCTGGCTAGCTAAAGATGCTAAAGTTACTGCAGTTTACTCTAGCTAGCTAAAGATGCTAAAGTTACAGCAGTTTACTCTGGCTAGCTAAAGATGCTAAAGTTACTGCAGTTTGCTCTGGCTAGCTAAAGATGCTACAGTTACAGCAGTTTGCTCTGGCTAGCTAAAGATGCTACAGTTACAGCAGTTTGCTCTGGCTAGCTAAAGTTAGCTAAAGATGCTACAGTTACTGCAGTTTACTCTGGCTAGCTAAAGATGCTAAAGTTACTGCAGTTTACTCTGGCTAGCTAAAGATGCTACAGTTACTGCAGTTTGCTCTGGCTAGCTAAAGATGCTACAGTTACAGCAGTTTGCTCTGGCTAGCTAAAGATGCTACAGTTACTGCAGTTTGCTCTGGCTAGCTAAAGATGCTACAGTTACAGCAGTTTACTCTGGCTAGCTAAAGATGCTAAAGTTACAGCAGTTTGCTCTGGCTAGCTAAAGATGCTACAGTTACAGCAGTTTACTCTGGCTAGCTAAAGTTAGCTAAACGTACAGCAGTTTGCTCTGGCTAGCTAAAGATGCTACAGTTACAGCAGTTTGCTCTGGCTAGCTAAAGTTAGCTAAAGATGCTACAGTTTCTACAGTTTGCTCTGGCTAGCTAAAGATGCTACAGTTACAGCAGTTTGCTCTGGCTAGCTAAAGATGCTAAAGTTACAGCAGTTTGCTCTGGCTAGCTAAAGATGCTAAAGATGCTAACGGTAAAAGCTACAGCATGACTGTAATAAGACATATCCATTCTGCTGTTTTACCCGTAGGCTACCCAACCACTCACAACCACGCATATTTAGGAGTTATGAGATGTGGCTGTAGCTTATCGACCCAAATGGCACCCTTTTCCATTCATAGTGCACTACTTTTGACCACGGCCCATATGGCTCTGGTTAGAAGTAGTGCGCTATATACGTAATAGGGTGCCATTTTGGATGTACTCTGTAGGTTATCGACCCAAATGGCACCCTATTCCATTCATAGTGCACTACTTTTGACCACGGCCCCATATGGCTCTGGTCAGAAGTAGTGCACTATATACGTAATAGGGTGCCATTTTGGATGTACGCTGTAGGTTATCGACCCACTCTGCATGTGGAAGCCTCACAACGTCCGTTGTCAATCTATTTCCTGTTCTTGGTTAGCAGCAGCGTTGTGTCAGATTGATTACCTAGCAGATCCTGTGTCGTATGTGTGTGCGCGCGTGTGTACGTGTGTGTGTGTGTACGTGCGTGTGTGTGTGTATGTGTGTCGTCCAGGACGATATGCCTGAGTCAGAGAACCAGGGAGGAGGGAGACAGGGAGCGTCCCGCAGGCCAGGCCATAGGATTGATTACTGGGGAGGAGAAGGAAGGCAAGGGGGTAGACTGGAGAGGGAAGACCATTATATATGGACTGTCTGCTTTTGCAATTACCTGATCACTTTGTTAGGGGCAATTAATTTAATGAAGTCCTAGGAGCCGTACGGTCCTGAGATTATAAGTAGAGAAATGTGACTCTAGAAAGGCTTGAACAGCTGTTGCCAAGGTATTCGTCATCCTATTGTTGCAGGCATCCGCCAGTTTGATGTTTACATTGCAGATATGGAAATGGTGTTCTCTCTCTCTGTCTGTCTGTCTGTCTGTCTGTCTGTCTGTCTGTCTGTCTGTCTGTCTGTCTGTCGTCTCTCTCTCTCTCTCTCTCTCCTCTCTCTCTCCCCCCCCTCTCTCTCTCTCTCTCTCTCTCTCCCCCCTCTCTCTCCTCTCTCTCTCTACCCCCTCCTCTCTCTCCTCTCTCTCCCCCTCCTCTCTCTCTCCCCTCCTCTCTCTCTCTCCCCTCTCCCCCCCCCTCTCTCTCTCTCTCCCCTCTCTCTCTCTCTCTCTCCTCTCTCTCTCTCTCTCTCTCTCTCTCTCTCTCTCTCTCTCTCTCTCTCTCTCTCTCTCTCTCCCCCTCCTCTCTACCCCTCCTCTCTCTCCCCCTCCTCTCTCGCTCTCCCCATCTCTCTCCCCCTCCTCTCTCTCCCCTCTCTCTCCCCCTCCTCTCTCTCTCCTCTCTCTCTCTCCCCTCTCTCTCCCCCTCCTCTCTCTCCTCTCTCTCCCTCTCTCCCCCTCCTCCTCTCTCTCTCTCCCCCTCCTCTCTACCCCTCCTCTCTCTCCCTCTCTCTCCCCCTCCTCTCTCCCTCTCCCCCTCCTCTCTCGCTCTCCCATCTCTCTCCCCCTCCCCCCTCTCCTCCTCTCTCTCCCTCTCTCCTCCTCCTCTCTCTCTCTACCCCTCCTCTCTCTCCCCTCTCTCTCCCCCTCCTCTCTCTCTCTCCCCCTCCTCTCTCGCTCTCCCATCTCTCTCCCCCTCCTCTCTCTCTCTCTCTCTCCCCCTCCCCCCTCTCTCTCTCTCTCTCTCTCCTCTCTCTCTCTACCCCTCCTTTCTCTCCCTCTCTCTCTTTTCTCTCTCTCTCCCCCTCCTCTCTCTCTCTCTCTCCCTCTCTCCTCCTCCTCTCTCTCTCTCCCCCTCCTCTCTACCCCTCCTCTCTACCCCTCCTCTCTCTCCCCTCTCTCTCCCCCTCCTCTCTCTCTCTCCCCCTCCTCTCTCGCTCTCCCATCTCTCTCCCCTCCTCTCTCTCTCTCTCTCTCCCCCTCCCCCCTCTCTCTCTCTCTCTCTCTCCTCTCTCTCTCTACCCTCCTTTCTCTCCCTCTCTCTCTTTTCTCTCTCTCTCCCCCTCCTCTCTCTCTCTCTCTCCTCTCTCTCCCCCTCCTCTCTCTCTCTCCCCTCTCTCTCCCCCTCCTCTCTCTCTCTCTCCCCCTCCTCTCTCGCTCTCCCATCTCTCTCCCCCTCCTCTCTCTCTCCTCTCTCTCCCCTCTCTCTCCCCCTCCTCTCTCTCCTCTCTCTCCCTCTCTCCCCCTCCTCTCTCTCTCTCTCCCCCTCCTCTCTCTCTCCTCTCTCTCTCTCTCCCCCTCCTCTCTCTCTCTCTCCCCTCTCTCTCCCCCTCCTCTCTCTCTCCCCCTCCTCTCTCTCTCCTCTCTCTCTCTCTCCCCACTCTTTCCCCCCTCTCTACTCTTCATAGTAATATAATAAGCCTGTGATGGTAAGCATCCGTCAATGTTCCCTTTCCTCTGCTTGGTCAAAGTGTCTATTTAACTAAGGTTTTACCATTTTGCAGGCAATAAGTCCTCTTTCTTTTCAAATAATTTTTTTTCATCCTGACGTGAAATATGTTGACGCTGATAAATCGGTCTATTTATGTGGTGACACATACAGGACACGTACCGATACTGCCAAGAGAACAGATGAGATGACATCTCACCACCGCGCCAGGTGCTTGGCACTCGCATATTTTCTGCATAGCTCGACATGAAACCTGTTCTCGTTAGCAGATGCAGGGTCAAGATATTATTTTCCTTCTTGTCTCTCTCTCTCTCTCTCTCTGGAATGGAGAGGCAGAAAGAGGAATGGAATGGAGAGGCAGGGAGAGGAATGGAATGTAGAGGCAGAGAGAGATGAATGTAGAGGTAGAGAGAGAGGAAGAGAGAGAGAGATGTAGAGGCAGGGAGAGGGAGATAGAGATGAAAGGAATGGAGAGGCAGAGGGAGAGGAAGAGAGAGATGTAGAGGCAGGGAGAGGGAGATAGAGATGAAAGGAATGGAGAGGCAGAGGGAGAGGAAGAGAGAGATGTAGAGGCAGGGAGAGGGAGATAGAGATGAAAGGAATGGAGAGGCAGAGGGAGAGGAATGTAGAGGTAGAGAGAGAGGAAGAGAGAGAGAGAGATGTAGAGCAGAGGGAGAGGGAGATAGAGATGAAAGGAATGGAGAGGCAGAGGGAGAGGAAGAGAGAGATGTAGAGGCAGGGAGAGGGAGATAGAGATGAAAGGAATGGAGAGGCAGAGGGAGAGGAATGTAGAGGTAGAGAGAGAGGAAGAGAGAGAGAGATGTAGAGCAGAGGGAGAGGGAGATAGAGATGAAAGGAATGGAGAGGCAGAGGGAGAGGAAGAGAGAGATGTAGAGGCAGGGAGAGGGAGATAGAGATGAAAGGAATGGAGAGGCAGAGGGAGAGGAAGAGAGAGATGTAGAGGCAGGGAGAGGGAGATAGAGATGAAAGGAATGGAGAGGCAGAGGGAGAGGAAGAGAGAGATGTAGAGGCAGGGAGAGGGAGATAGAGATGAAAGGAATGGAGAGGCAGAGGGAGAGTAAGAGAGAGATGTAGAGGCAGGGAGAGGGAGATAGAGATGAAAGGAATGGAGAGGCAGAGGGAGAGGAAGAGAGAGATGTAGAGCAGAGGGAGAGGGAGATAGAGATGAAAGGAATGGAGAGGCAGAGGGAGAGTAAGAGAGAGATGTAGAGGCAGGGAGAGGGAGATAGAGATGAAAGGAATGGAGAGGCAGAGGGAGAGGAAGAGAGAGATGTAGAGGCAGGGAGAGGGAGATAGAGATGAAAGGAATGGAGAGGCAGAGGGAGAGGAAGAGAGAGATGTAGAGGCAGGGAGAGAGATCTACTATGTCATTTATGTCATGTACTAGTTATTTATGGTGAGGGAGAAACCATGCATATTACTGCCAGATACAGTATGTGTATGACGGCCATTATCCCATGACCATTTATTCCCTGAACTATTTAAAATGAACAGTAATAGAAACGCAACATGTCAAATCCCAGGAATGTTCCAAACGCACAAAAACATATTTCTGTCAAATTTTGTGCAGAAATATGAATTTGTTAACATCCCCTGTTAGTGAGCATTTCTCCTTTGCCAAGATAATCCATCCACCTGACAGGTGTGACATAGAATCTGATTAAACAGCATGATCATTACACAGTTGCACCTTGTGCTGGGGGACAATAAAAGGCCAATTTAAAATGTTCAGTTTTGTCACACAACACACTGCCACAGATGTCTCAAGATGAAGGAGCGTTTTGCATGCTGACGCTAGGTATGCTGTTGTCCAGAGAATTGAATGTTAATTTCTGTACCATAAGCTGCCTCCAACGTCGTTTCAAGGAATTTGGCGGTACATCCAACCGACCTCGCAGTCCACATGTAACCACATCAGACCACATCTGACCACATCAGACCACATCAGACCACATCAGCCCACATCTGACCACATCAGACCACATCAGACCACATCTGACCACATCAGACCACATCAGCCCACATCTGACCACATCAGCCCACATGTAACCACATCTGACCACATCAGACCACATCAGCCCACATGTGACCACATCAGCCCACATGTAACCACATCAGCCCACATCTGACCACATCAGACCACATCTGACCACATCAGACCACATCTGACCACATCAGTCCACATGTAACCACATCAGACCACATCTGACCACATCAGACCACATCAGACCACATCTGGCTTCTTCATATTATTACTATTGACGTGAACTTCATTATACTGGATTTACTGAAATGCTGTATCACTATACTGCTGTGACAATATCTACAAATTGTATTTCATGCCAATAAGGCAATCTGAATTTGAATTTGAGAAAAGAATGTAGAGGCAGAGGGAGAGAATGAGAGAGAGAGACAGAGAGAGAGAGCTGGAAAGAGTGAGAAAAGTGAATGAGAGAGAGAGAGGGGGATAGATACAAAGATAGAGAGAATTATAAACAGAGAGGGAGAAACAGAGATAGAGAGAAAGTGAGTGAGAGAGGGGGATAGAGAGAGAGAGAGAGAGAGAGAGAATGATAAACAGAGAGAGAGAGATATATACAGAGAGAGAGAGAGGTAGAGAGAGAGAGAGAGAGTGAGAGAGAGAGAGAGAGAGAGAGAGAGAGAGAGAGAGAGGTAGAGAGAGACAGTGGCAGAGAGAGAGAGAGAGAGAGGTAGAGAGAGAGAGAGAGAGACAGTGACAGAGAGAGAGGTAGAGAGAGAGAGAGGTAGAGAGCGAGAGATAGATAGATAGAGAGAGCGAGAGAGAGAGGGAGGTAGAGAGAGAGAGAGACAGTGACAGAGAGAGAGAGAGAGAGGTAGAGAGAGAGAGAGAGAGAGAGAGAGAGAGAGAGAGAGAGAGAGAGAGAGAGAGAGATTGACATACTGTAGCAGTGAGATGCAGAGTAGCCCCCCAGTCTCCCAATAGAAAAGGTCCTTATGCTAATTGCCTGTCAGACTATGAGGCTGTGGGACAGCCCTCAGCCCAGCGCAGGAGGGAGGCCCGTCTAGCTTCCACTAATGAACCCAACAGATCTGGACTTTGTGGTCCTTGAGAACTCTATATATGGGTCCCAAAATAACACCCTATTCCCTCTGTAGTGCACTACTTTTTTTGTGTGTTTGAAGTAGTAGGGTACAAGTGTGCCATTTGGCATGCAGCCCAGATACCCAGCCGTATTGCACTGCTAGAACCAAACAACTCCTCTCACTCAACATCTTATTGTCTTGGCTTGGTGAGAAGAGCTAATATTTAGACTGTCGATGGGGGACTCTCACTAAAAACCACTGTGAGTTTCGTGCAGGGAGTTTGTCTGGTTGATTATAAACTCAAAAACATCCAGATCCTTTTGACTCGTAACGTTACAGTGGCAAGAAAACGTTTGTGAATTTGGAAATACCTGGATTTCTGCATAAATTAGGTCATCAAATTTGATCCGGCCCTTTCCAGCTTTAATGTAAGTCAACAATTCTAAATCTTAGGTCTTTCTGAGATCTATTTTGTTCGAGGGATGGTTCACATCAGGCAATGCCTGTTTTTTATAGAGCAAGGCAGCTCTAACCAACATCTCCAATCTCGTCTCATTGATTGGACTCCAGGTTAGCTGACTCCTGACTCCAGGTTAGCTGACTCCTGACTCCAGGTTAGCTGACTCCTGACTCCAGGTCAGCTGACTCCTGACTCCAGGTTAGCTCACTCCTGACTCCAGGTCAGCTGACTCCTGACTCCAGGTTAGCTGACTCCTGACTCTAATTAGCTTTTGGAGAGGTCATTAGCCTTGGGGTTCACATACTTTTTCCAACCTACACTGTGAATGTTTAAATGATGTGTTCAATATAGACATGAAAAATACAATAATTTGTGTGTTATTAGTTTGTCACTGTGTTTGTCTATTGGTGACTTAGATGAAGATCAGATCAAATTTGATGACCAATTTATGCAGAAATCCAGGTATTTCCAAAGGGTTCACATACTTTTCCTTGCCAATGTAGATCATCTGATATTACAGTATTTGAAAGAATAAACTCACGCCTTTTTACTGACGTTGTCAAGCCTCACGTCAAGTCTGACGCTACAGCAATGCACCATGGGACTGAGGAGGCTTTGAGTAGGCGCTGGTGGTGTGGAAGCCCTGTCACAGGTCAGTGAAGGAGACCTGAACACAGGCTACTTGCCCAGAGTTTGTGGAGACGAGCTGCGTCAGTGGCAGAGAGCTGGGGCCTGAGGGTTGTTTGACAGTGTGGAGAGGAGGACAGCCAGTCATTGCTGGTAGTTTGACAGCAG
>NW_022261985.1:11204466-11211966 GCF_002021735.2 Oncorhynchus kisutch | reverse complement strand
ATCTGATGGTTTAGCTGTCTGTCTATGATGGCTGGTGTTCTAGACACATGGAAAGAAAGCCCGTCCTCTTCGTCTAGTTGTCCCTGCTTTTCATTCCCATGATCCTACAGCCTTTCACGGTCAGTCCCAGTCGACAATCGATTGACCAACTGCACATCTGACTGGACGTCTGATTGGTCTCTCTGTGACCTGGATTGGCCAAATTTGACCAACATTATTGTCCCCAGTACCCCCACTCTCTCCCTTTCTCTCCATCCATCCCTCCCTCCCTCCCTCTCTCTCTCTCCCCCCCTCCCTCCCTCCCTCCCCCCTCCTCCCCCCCTTCCATCCTCCTTCCCTCCCTCCCTCCCTCCCATCCTCCCTCCCCCCCTCCCTCCCTCCCTCCTCTCCCTCCCATCCTCCTTCCCTCCCTCCATCCTCCTTCCCTCCCTCCCCCCCTCCCATCCTCCCTCCCCCACCCCCTCTCTCCCTCCCTCCCCCCCTCTCTCCCTCCCTCCCCCCTCCCTCCCTCCCTCCCCCCTCCCTCCCTCCCTCCTCTCCCTCCCCCCCTCCCTCCCCCCTCCCTCCCTCTCTCCCCCCCTCCCTCCCTCTCTCCCCCCTCCCTCTCTCCCTCCATCTCCCTCCCTCCCTCCCCCCCCCTCCCTCCCTCTCTCCCCCCCTCCCTCCCTCTCTCCCCCCTCCCTCTCTCCCTCCATCTCCCTCCCTCCCCCCCCCCCTCCCTCCCTCTCTCCCTCCCTCCCTCCCTCCCCCCCCCCTCCCTCCCTCCCTCCCTCCCTCTCTCCCATAGATTTACATATATTTACAAATACTTACATATAGTTACATAGAGTTACATAGAGTTACATATAGTTACATAGACTTACATAGACGTACATAGACTTGCATAAAGTGACATAGAGTTACATAGAGTTACATAGACTTACATAGACCTGCATAAAGTGACATAGAGTTACATAGACTTGCATAGAGTGACATAGACTTACATAGAGTTACATAGACTTACATAGACTTGCATAGAGTGACATAGAGGTACATCAGTAGCTCATTTACAGTTTTTCTCAATCGCTTTGGTGCATTTTTCACATCATCCCTAACATGTAAAAAATAATACGTGCATTTCTCAGAACAATTTGTACAAACGGCAATATACAATGGATATGTTTCTAAAGCTAGTCAGTCACTAAAAATCCTTAGTACATCTCTCAAAAGTTAATATTCATGCCAATGATCACGTCAGTGTCATCAGAATGAGAAGTCATTGAGTCATTGTTCACGAACAAGGTCGTCAAAATGTTTAGGCTGTTTTTAACTGTGTACTTTGACAGTATTACCTGATGTAAACTTAGGCTACAGTTTGGATGACAGTTACTGTATTGAAAATGCACAAGGCTGCACTTCTATGGCATATATCAATTTCAACAGTGCTATTTACATATTACTGTATGTGGGTTATTGATTGAAAGAGACTGGACAACCCAAGGGGCACAAAGGGAGAAAAAAACTAAATTAGAAAGAAATTTTCCACGTTCTTTCCACGTTGCATTGGAAGGGAGAATATCCGGTGTGATGTGGATGAGAATATGTGGGCCGACAGACAGGAACGTCTGGATGTGTAGAGACAGCACAACAGTGCTGCGGGCCAAGTCTCTACACATCCAGACGTTCCTGTCTGTCGGCACACATATTCTCATCCACATCACACCGGATATTCTCCCTTCCAATGCAACGTGGAAAGAATCTTTTGGAATGCCTTATCCATCCTCTGCAGGCGTCTACTGTGATGTCCTCACATGCTGCATCCATTGCAGCCAGCAGGGTCATCTGTGTGTGTGGCTGACGATCGTACACCTTCCACCTCCATGCTGAAGATAACTCCTCCATTGGGTTAAGGAATGGTGAACAAGGTGGGAGGAATTCTATGAGCATCCTCGGGTGGGTCACAAACCATTGCCTTCTGATGTTTGATCGATGGAAACTCACATTATCACAAATGACCACATACTTTGGCAAATCCTCTCTAAACAGACCCCTCTCATCATCAGGGATGAGAGCCCTGTAGAGAGTCTCTAAAAAGTTGAGTAGATGCTGGGTGTTGTATGGCCCTATAAGGGGGATATGGGTTAGGAACACCATGCTCCGAAATAGCAGCACACATGGTGATATTTCCTCCCCGTTGGCCTGGCAAATCCACAGTAGCTCTGTGACCGAGGATATTCAGACCCCGCCTTCTGCATTCGGTCAGGTTGAAGCCAGCCTGGTTCACTTGATTCCAACTCCATTATACACTATATCCCAGAACACACAGTTGAATTTGTTTTGGTAAGGAAGAGTGACATAAAAGGTACATATATTGCATGTTCCTTCCACAGCAATGGAAATGTGTGCAGTTAATGCTTACTGTACTATGTATCACTATAAAATGTTGCTGTAAAGTAGTTACATAGATATATGTTTTACCTGTACATACTGGTACCGTAGCTCCTTAACTCTGTCCTCATTCCTTTGGAATGGTACACGGTACAGCTGTTTCATACTCATCTGGTTTCTATGCAGCACCTTGTCGATGGTTGAGATGCTAAACGTATGGATGTTTTCAAAGACATCGTTGTCTTCTATAATGGTCCGTTGTCTTCTATAATGGTCCGTTGTCTTCTATAATGGTCCGTTGTCTTCTATAATGGTCCTTTGTCTTCTATAATGGTCCTTTGTCTTCTATAATGGTCCTTTGTCTTCTATAATGGTCCTTTGTCTTCTATAATGGTCCGTTGTCTTCTATAATGGTCCTTTGTCTTCTATAATGGTCCTTTGTCTTCTATAATGGTCCTTTGTCTTCTATAATGGTCCTTTGTCTTCTATAATGGTCCGTTGTCTTCTATAATGGTCCGTTGTCTTCTATAATGGTCCTTTGTCTTCTATAATGGTCCTTTTGTATTTCCCTGAGTCTCATGGCATTTGTTTACTCGGACCATGGTGCAAATAGCCTCCTCCTGTTGAGGTGTGAAAAGGCGTCCTCTGCCACCGGTTTGAGGTAATCTTGCAGTCCTATGTGGGGAAAAATGCAGTGATGCATCGCACGCTTTCACATAGACAAAAACTATGCAAACACACATTTTACTGTAAAACATACAGGTGGGTGCATGTAAGGTGCAGTATGTATCTGTATAGAGTGTATTTCTGTATGCTGTGAAATACAAGTGGACTACTGTAATATGAAGCATTGTAGGAAGTATATACAGTATATATACGTATATGCAGTAACAGTGCACTGTACATTGGTGGACATACTTGTTCTCTCTTCGAAAACGTTTGAACTATTGAGGACACGGTTGATCTCCCAATATTCGGCTGCACCCTTCGACCCGCCTCAGCCATTGTAAGGCCATGATTGACAACATGGTCTACAATAATGGCCCTTATGTCATCAGATATGCGCCTATGTCCTCTTCTGCCTCTTCCTCTGTTTTGCCTTCCACCACGCATCCTTGCTCCTCTTCTTCCTCCTCTTGGCTGTTGACCCTGTTCGTTTCCTGGTTCGTCCATTTTTGGAAAATTGCAACTCTGTGTTGTGGTCTGTCTATATATGCTTGCCAATTGATTCTTCATGAGATGCAACTTTGAGCAATTTAGACAACTGGTTGATTGTTGGTTGAACTAACACTTTACATTCCTTCATGAGTGAGGGTCAATTTCACCTGCATGATTCATCAATTCACGTTTTTGTACAAAAGGTCTAATAGAAATGTGTAAAACTATGCTTGACACTTTATGACAAATAGTTGAACAATTTTGCATGTAATGGCTTATGCAAGGAACTAATGCCTAGATGTTTGGAGGGGTAAGACTATTCAACAGAGAACCATCTACTATATTTTGATCAACATGACATGAGCAATTGATAATGTAGAAAAAAAGCTGACACTTGTACATTATCAATTGCAATTTGTTCAAAAGGAATAAGAAATTGCTTTAATGATGTGCACAAGTGACTAGATGATTTGGAATTTGTACAAGTAGTATCAAGAATTGCACTTTTGATCTATGAAATGCACCAAAGCGACTGAGAAAAACAGTAATTTGCCCTGCGTGCCATCTGTCTCATTCACTATGAATGATTCTTCTTAATGCCATATCTGACTGTTTCATACTGAAGCTCTGGTTTCTCACGGTTACGTCCATTGAGAGTAGCATGTCTCTGGTTTCTCACGGTTACGTCCATTGAGAGTAGCATGTCTCTGGTTTCTCACGGTTACGTCCATTGAGAGTAGCATGTCTCTGGTTTCTCACGGTTACGTCCATTGAGAGTAGCATGTCTCTGGTTTCTCACGGTTACGTCCATTGAGAGTAGCATGTCTCTGGTTTCTCACGGTTACGTCCATTGAGAGTAGCATGTCTTTGATATTGGACTGGAAAGACATATTTCTCCTCTTCTCCTTTCCACACCACTACAGCCATTGTTAAACTGCTGAGAGAGAGTGTTTGATAAATATGTGATGGGGGGGAAAGATGGAATTAGGGATGACGAGAGAGAGTGAGAGCGAGGGTGGGGGAGTGTGTATCAGAAGGTGTAGTGTGTAGTGTGTATCAGAAGGTGTAGTGTGTAGTGTGTAGACAGACAGACAGACAGACAGACAGACAGACAGACAGACAGACAGACAGACAGACAGACAGACAGACAGACAGACAGACAGACAGACAGACAGACAGACAGACAGACAGACAGACAGACAGACAGACAGACAGACAGACAGACAGACAGACAGACAGACAGACAGACAGACAGATAGACAGACAGACAGACAGACAGACAGACAGAAAGAAAGATAGATAGATAGATAGATAGATAGATAGATAGATAGATAGATAGATAGATAGATGTGGGGGTTCGAGGCCCATTTGCAGATGAAGCTGCTAAAAACGATGTGTGAGAAGGAGTAGAGAAAGGCTTGGGAAGTTGTGATGAATTATTCAACTGAAAGGTTAGGATGGATGTGCTTTGAAGGAGATGAAACGGGTTCACTGGAGACACAGCATTAGACCGTTTTAGTGAGTGTGTTTTTACGGGTCTATATTTGAATGTGGTGTAGCTGTGAATGAATGTGTTTTATTTTTCTGCGTGTGATTCAGAGTGGTAGTTATAGTGTGCATGAGGAACTCAGAATCCCAGAACACACTGCAGCTTCCTTGTTAGACTGGATGTTCTGGACAGCTCTCTTCTCCTCATCACCATCTACCCCTCTGCAATGGTGCCAGTGTTCCTAGTTTCATATGCAGCAGAAGGTGTAGTGTGTAGTGTGTATCAGAAGGTGTAGTGTGTAGTGTGCATCAGAACGTGTAGTGTGTATCAGAAAGTGTAGTGTGTAGTGTGTAGTGTGCAGCAGAATGTGTAGTGTGTAGTGTGTAGTGTATATCAGAAGGTGTAGTGTGTAGTGTATATCAGAAGGTGTAGTGTGTATCAGAAGGTGTAGTGTGTAGTGTGTATCAGAAAGTGTAGTGTGTAGTGTGTAGTGTGCAGCAGAATGTGTAGTGTGTAGTGCATATCAGAAGGTGTAGTGTGTAGTGTGTATCAGCAGGTGTAGTGTGTAGTGTGTATCAGAAAATGTAGTGTGTAGTGTGCATCAGAAGGTGTAGTGTGCATCAGAAAGTGTAGTGTGTAGTGTGTAGTGTGCAGCAGAAGGTGTAGTGTGTAGTGTATATCAGAAGGTGTAGTGTGTATCAGAAGGTGTAGTGTGTAGTGTATATCAGAAGGTGTAGTGTGTATCAGAAGGTGTAGTGTGTAGTGTGTATCAGCAGGTGTAGTGTGTAGTGTGTAGTGTGTATCAGCAGGTATAGTGTGTATCAGAAGGTGTAGTGTGTATCAGAAGGTGTAGTGTGTATCAGAAGGTGTAGTGTGTATCAGAAGGTGTAGTGTGTATCAGAAGGTGTAGTGTGTATCAGAATGTGTAGTGTGTATCAGAAGGTGTAGTGTGTAGTGTGTATCAGAAGGTGTAGTGTGTATCATAAGGTGTAGTGTGTATCAGAAGGTGTAGTGTGTAGTGTGTATCAGAAGGTGTAGTGTGTAGTGTGTATCAGAAGGTGTGTAGTGTGTATCAGGAGGTGTAGTGTGTAGTGTGTATCAGGAGGTGTAGTGTGTATCAGAAGGTGTTGTCTGTATCAGAAGGTGTAGTGTGTAGTGTGTATCAGAAGGTGTAGTGTGTATCAGAAGGTGTAGTGTCTAGTGTGTAGTGTGTATCAGAAGGTGTAGTGTGTATCAGAAGGTGTATTGTGTATCATAAGGTGTAGTGTGTAGTGTGTATCAGAAGGTGTAGTGTGTATCAGAAGGTGTAGTGTGTAGTGTGTATCAGAAGGTGTAGTGTGTAGTGTGTATCAGAAAGTGTAGTGTGTAGTGTGTAGTGTGTATCATAAGGTGTAGTGTGTAGTGTGTATCAGGAGGTGTTGTAGTGTATCAGAAGGTGTAGTGTGTATCAGAAGGTGTAGTGTGTATCAGAAGGTGTAGTGTGTAGTGTGTATCAGAAGGTGTAGTGTGTAGTGTGTATCAGAAGGTGTAGTGTGTATCAGAAGGTGTAGTGTGTATCAGAAGGTGTAGTGTGTATCAGAAGGTGTGTAGTGTGTAGTGTGTATCAGAAGGTGTAGTGTGTATCAGAAGGTGTGTAGTGTGTAGTGTGTATCAGAAGGTGTGTAGTGTGTAGTGTGTATCAGAAGGTGTAGTGTGTATCAGAAGGTGTAGTGTGTATCAGAAGGTGTGTAGTGTGTAGTGTGTATCAGAAGGTGTGTAGTGTGTAGTGTGTATCAGAAGGTGTGTAGTGTGTATCAGAAGGTGTGTAGTGTGTAGTGTGTATCAGAAGGTGTGTAGTGTGTATCAGAAGGTGTAGTGTGTATCAGAAGGTGTGTAGTGTGTAGTGTGTATCAGAAGGTGTGTAGTGTGTATCATAAGGTCTGTAGTGTGTAGTGTGTATCAGAAGGTGTGTAGTGTGTATCAGAAGGTGTGTAGTGTGTATCAGAAGGTGTGTAGTGTGTAGTGTGTATCAGAAGGTGTGTAGTGTGAACTTGTGAAAGTGCTGATCCACAGAACTGAAAGTGCAATTGAAAAAGAGACATTGAAATGAACAGTACAGGTTGTAATGGTACTATGGTGTTGCTGCTGTGCTGCAGTGTGGAGTGTTTAGGAGAGAGTTGGCAGTGTGACAGGACTGTAGAGCTTCTCCACTGCAGAGGGGTTTATGGGTAAGACTTCCTGCACCAGGTTCAAGAAGTAAACAATCAGAGTGATGTTTATTTCTCCCTCTTGTCTCCCTGTCATGTGTCTCTGTCCATCCCTCTGTCTGCCTCGTGTCTCTCTGTCATGTATCTCTGTCTCTGAGCTACGTTCTCTGGCTGTGTCATTGGAGCTCCGTTCTCTGGCTGTCTGATTGGAGCTTCGTTCTCTGGCTGTCTGATTGGAGCTTCGTTCTCTGGCTGTCTGATTGGAGCTCCGTTCTCTGGCTGTTTGATTGGAGCTCCGTT
>NW_022261985.1:11169466-11199466 GCF_002021735.2 Oncorhynchus kisutch | reverse complement strand
GCTGAGTGACTACAGAGGAGAGGCTGAGTGACTACAGAGGAGAGGCTGCCTTCAGAGGAGAGGCTGAGTGACTACAGGGGAGAGGCTGTGACTACAGAGGAGAGGCTGCCTTCAGAGGAGAGGCTGAGTGACTACAGGGGAGAGGCTGAGTGACTACAGAGGAGAGGCTGCCTTCAGAGGATGGCTTGCCTTCAGAGAACACACAGTGACTGGAGAAGGGACACAGTAGCTTGGCAACAAACAAGATGCACGCGGTCAGGTGTTAAGCGCTGCGCCACAGGACCAGGGGCAGGCAGCTCTCCAACAGAAGAGGCATCAGCCTTCCTTCCACGGCGTAGAGGACTGGGACGAGGAGGTGTTATTTGACACATCTCCCCCGGTGGGGCTGGCTGGCTCACGCTCTAACTGAGGCTATCACTTCTCCTCATCGCTCTCTCTCTCTCTCTCTCTCTCTCTCTCTCGCTCTCTCTCCTCTCTCTCTCTCTCTCTCTCTCTCTCTCCTCTCTCTCCCTCTCCCTCTCTCTCCCTCTCTCTCTGTCTGAACTCCTCTCTCTCCTCCCTCTCTCTTTCTCCCTCTCTCTTTCTCTGTCTCCTCTCTCTCTCTCTCTCTCCTCTCTCTCTCTCTCTCCTCTCTCTCTCTCTCTCCTCTCTCTCTGTCTGAACTCCTCTCTTTCCTCCCTCTCTCTCTTTCTCTCTCTCTCTTTCTCTGTCTCTTCTCCCTCTCTCTCTCTCTCTCCCTCTCTCTCTCTCTCTTTGCTTTGCTGCTTCACTGCTCTTTGTGAAGCAGCGGAGTGCCAGCACACACACTGACACACAGTCCACACACACACGCTAACACACACACACACACACACGCTAACACACACACACACTGACACACAGCTGAGGCTCCCGTTGTCTAGCTGCAGCTCAGCAAAGGAGGCACCACTTTGTTTCTTCTCCTACTGTAGAGGGATTGTAAAAGGGGATTGTCGAGGAGAAGAGGAGGCTGTACCGTTAGAGGGATTGTAAAAGGGGATTGTCGAGGAGGCGTTTGGAGGTTTGTGGATTGTCTGAGCAGCGGGCGCTTGCTTCTGTACAGGGATTGTAGAGGAGAGGAGGGGGCTGTAACCTTAGAGGATTGTAGAGGAGAAGAGGAGAGGAGGGGGCTGTAACGTTAAGAGGATTGTAGAGGAGGTCTTCGCTGGTGTTTTGTCTGGAGCCATGGAGCGTTTCCTGGTCTTTGTGAAGCAGATCAGGAGGTCCAGGAGGCGCAAGGGGAAAAAGTACAGACCGGAGGAGGACTATCAGGAGGGATATGAAGATGTGTATTATTATGCTTCTGAACACCTGCACAGTAAGTCAACCTGGGAACGAGGGAGGGTTGGAGAGAAGGAGGGAGAGAGGAAGTGAGAGAGGGAGATGGAGGCAGAGAAGGAGAAGCATCTGTACAGGGAATGGGACCAGGGAAGGACTGGAGAGAGATAGAGAGAGAGAGAGAGAGAGAGAGAGAGAGAGAGAGAGAGAGAGAGAGAGAGAGAAAGAGAGAGAGAGAGAGAATGAGAGAGAGAGAGAGAATGAGAGAGAGAGAGAGAATGAGAGAATGAGAGAGAATGCGAGAGAGAGAGCTGATGATTCTGTACAGGGAATGGGACCAGGGAGAGCAGGAGAAAGAGAGGGAGGTGGAGGGTTGGCTGGCCGGTCGGAGGCTGATCTGTTGTTTCATTGTGTTGTAGGATGAGCAGCTCTGAACTGACAGGGAGGGCTGCTACTGTGGGACAAACAAGCAGCTTATCATCACATTATGAAAACCTAGAGTGGCCTGGATGGATGGGGATAGCATTAGTGGGGTAGAGATGTGTGTGTGTGTGTGTTGTTTCACCCCTTGTTACTCTCTGATGGATATGTGGTTAACATTTATCTGCATTGATTCTGCTGCATAATGTGGACTGTACTGTACCAGTACTAAACAATGTAGCAGGATGATCTAATACTGTTTACATGCGCTAAGCTAGGCTAAAGATAGGCTAGGCTGAAGATAGGCTAGGCTAAGCTAAAGCTAGGCTAAAGATAGGCTAGGCTAAAGATAGGCTAGGCTGAAGTTAGGCTAGGCTAAAGCTAGGCTAAGCTAAAGCTAGGCTAGGCTAAAGCTAGGCTTGCAGGTCACTCACAGCTAATACCAACTGTATCTAATTATCCAGTTATAAACATAACTACTGTGTTATAGTCATACTGGGATGGTTACGTAGACTAGGTTAGCAGGTCACTCACAGCTAACACCTGTTTATATGTGCTAGGTCAGGCTAGGCATGCAGGTCTCTAAGATTGGGATGTTTATATGTGCTAGGTCAGGCTAGGTCAGGCTAGGCTATCAGTTATCTAAGATTGGGATGTTTATATGTGCTAGGTCAGGCTAGGCTAGCAGTTCTCTAAGATTGCGATGTTTATATGTGCTAGGTCAGGCTAGGTCAGGCTAGGCTATCAGTTATCTAAGAGTGGGATGTTTATATGTGCTAGGTCAGGCTAGGCTAGCAGTTCTCTAAGATTGCGATGGTTATATGTGCTAGGTCAGGCTAGGCTAGCAGGTCTCTAAGATTGGGATGTTTATATGTGCTAGGTCAGGCTAGGCTAGCAGGTCTCTAAGATTGGGATGTTTATATGTGCTAGGTCAGGCTAGGCTAGTAGGTCTCTAAGATTGGGATGTTTATATGTGCTAGGTCAGGCTAGGCTAGCAGGTCTCTAAGATTGGGATGGTTATATGTGCTAGGTCAGGCTAGGCTAGCAGGTTTCTAAGATTGGGATGTTTATATGTGCTAGGTCAGGCTAGGCTAGCAGTTCTCTAAGATTGCGATGTTTATATGTGCTAGGTCAGGCTAGGTCAGGCTAGGCTATCAGTTATCTAAGAGTGGGATGTTTATATGTGCTAGGTCAGGCTAGGCTAGCAGTTCTCTAAGATTGCGATGGTTATATGTGCTAGGTCAGGCTAGGCTAGCAGGTCTCTAAGATTGGGATGTTTATATGTGCTAGGTCAGGCTAGGCTAGCAGGTCTCTAAGATTTGGATGGTTATATGTGCTAGGTCAGGCTAGGCTAGCAGGTCTCTTACAGATGTATCTATATCCAAACGCCTCCTGTGACCGGGTCAGTGCCCGTCTATATACAGTACAGTCAACAGACAGCAGTATGACACAGCCAGGTGAAGAGGGTAAGAGGGTATTCCTCCCTTCCCCCTCCTTTCCCCCTGTGTGGTGCCTAGCATGGTTTCAGCTAGCGCACTGACTGCTAGCCTCTCAGCTGGTATGTTTCCCTCCTTGGTTTAAACAACAAGCTCCAGCCTGGCTGCCTCTATTACCACTGTTCATCTAGAATGGAGCACCTGTGTTACTGCTGCTGCTCGCTCTCTTTCTCTGATCTCTCTCTCTCTCTCTCTCTCTCTCTGATCTCTTCTCTCTCTCTGATCTCTTCTCTCTCTCTGATCTCTTCTCTCTCTCTGATCTCTTCTCTTTCTCTGATCTCTCTCTCTCTCTTTGTCTCTCACTTTGTCTCTCTCTCTTTGTCTCTGTCTCTGTCTCTGTCTCTCTCTCTCTCTTTCTCTCTCTCTCTCTCTCTCTCTCTGTCTCACTATCTCTGTATCTCTCTTTCTCTGATCGTTGTCTCTCTGATCGTTGTCTCTCTGATCGTTGTCTCTCTGATCGTTGTCTCTCTGATCATTGTCTCTCTGATCGTTGTCTCTCTGATCTTTGTCTCTCTGATCGTTGTCTCTCTGATCGTTGTCTCTCTGATCGTTGTCTCTCTGATCGTTGTCTCTCTGATCGTTGTCTCTCTGATCTTTGTCTCTCTGATCGTTGTCTCTCTGATCGTTGTCTCTCTGATCGTTGTCTCTCTGATCTTTGTCTCTCTGATCGTTGTCTCTCTGATCGTTGTCTCTCTGATCGTTGTCTCTCTGATCGTTGTTATCTGTTTTACTAGTTGGAGAGAATCACAAAGGAGGTTTTAGTGAGTAAATTAGAGCATAGTTTGTCTGAACACATACATGCACACACACAAACACACAAACACACAAACACACAAACACACAAGCACACAAACACACAAACACACAAACACACAAACACACAAACACACAAGCACACAAGCAAATATACACAAATGCATGCAAACACACACACACTTCCCCCCCAACACCCCTTTCTGCTCAGGTAGACTAGTCCCATTGAACCGGTTGCCCTGGAGGGTTCTCTAATGACAGGGAAGAGGAGTTCCGGATTCTATAATTGACATTCTAAAACATTCCACAGTCGTCCTGGAGCAGAGCGGGAACAAGCATTCCACTAACCCCTAGCCAGCCAGCAGAGCAGGAACAAGCATTCCACTAACCCCTAGCCAGCCAGCAGAGCAGGAACAAGCATTCCACTAACCCCTAGCCAGCCAGCAGAGCAGGAACAAGCATTCCACTAACCCCTAGCCAGCCAGCAGAGCAGGAACAAGCATTCCACTAACCCCTAGCCAGCCAGCAGAGCAGGAACAAGCATTCCACTAACCCCTAGCCAGCCAGCAGAGCAGGAACAAGCATTCCACTAACCCCTAGCCAGCCAGCAGAGCAGGAACAAGCATTCCACTAACCCCTAGCCAGCCAGCAGAGCAGGAACAAGCATTCCACTAACCCCTAGCCAGCCAGCAGAGCAGGAACAAGCATTCCACTAATCCCTAGCCAGCCAGCAGAGCAGTAACAAGCATTCCACTAACCCCTAGCCAGCCAGCAGAGCAGGAACAAGCATTCCACTAATCCCTAGCCAGCCAGCAGAGCAGGAACAAGCATTCCACTAACCCCTAGCCAGCCAGCAGAGCAGGAACAAGCATTCCACTAATCCCTAGCCAGCCAGCCGTGTGGGAACAACATTCTCCTAATCCCTAGCCAGCCAGCCGTGTGGGAACAAGCATTCCACTAACCCCTAGCCAGCCAGCCGTGTGGGAACAACATTCCCCTAATCCCTAGCCAGCCAGCCATGTGGGAACAACATTCTCCTAATCCCTAGCCAGGCCAGCCGTGTGGGAACAACATTCTCCTAATCCTAGCCAGGCCATCTGTGTGGGAACAACATTCTTCTAATCCCTAGCCAGGCCAGCCGTGTGGGAACAACATTCCCCTAATCCCTAGCCAGGCCAGCCGTGTGGGAACAACATTCCCCTAATCCCTAGCCAGACCAGCCGTGTGGGAACAACATTACAACATTCCCCTAATCCCTAGCCAGACCAGCCGTGTGGGAACAACATTCCCCTAATCCCTAGCCAGACCAGCCGTGTGGGAACAACATTCCCCTAATCCCTAGCCAGACCAGCCGTGTGGGAACAACATTACAACATTCCCCTAATCCCTAGCCAGACCAGCCGTGTGGGAACAACATTCCACTAATCCCTAGCCAGACCAGCCGTGTGGGAACAACATTCCCCTAATCCGTAGCCACACCAGCCGTGTGGGAACAACATTACAACATTCCCCTAATCCCTAGCCAGACCAGCCGTGTGGGAACAACATTCCCCTAATCCCTAGCCAGACCAGCCGTGTGGGAACAACATTACAACATTCCCCTAATCCCTAGCCAGACCAGCCGTGTGGGAACAACATTCCCCTAATCCCTAGCCAGACCAGCCGTGTGGGAACAACATTCCCCTAATCCCTAGCCAGACCAGCCGTGTGGGAACAACATTCCCCTAATCCCTAGCCAGACCAGCCGTGTGGGAACAACATTACAACATTCCCCTAATCCCTAGCCAGACCAGCCGTGTGGGAACAACATTCCCCTAATCCCTAGCCAGACCAGCCGTGTGGGAACAACATTACAACATTCCCCTAATCCCTAGCCAGACCAGCCGTGTGGGAACAACATTCCCCTAATCCCTAGCCAGACCAGCCGTGTGGGAACAACATTCCCCTAATCCCTAGCCAGACCAGCCGTGTGGGAACAACATTCCCCTAATCCCTAGCCAGACCAGCCGTGTGGGAACAACATTACAACATTCCCCTAATCCCTAGCCAGCCAGCCGTGTGGGAACAACATTCTCCTAATCCCTAGCCAGACCAGCCGTGTGGGAACAACATTCCCCTAATCCCTAGCCAGGCCAGCCGTGTGGGAACAACATTCCCCTAATCCCTAGCCAGCCGTGTGGGAACACCATTCCCCTAATCCCTAGCCATGCGTGTGGGAACAACATTCTCCTAATCACTAGCCAGGCCAGCCGTGTGGGAACAACATTCTCCTAATCCCTAGCCAGGCCAGCCGTGTGGGAACAACATACCCCTAATCCCTAGCCAGCCGTGTGGGAACAAGCATTCCCCTAATCCCAGACCAGCCGTGTGGGAACAACATTCTCCTAATCCCTAGCCAGGCCAGCCATGTGGGAACAACATTCTCCTAATCCCTAGCCAGGCGTGTGGGAACAACATTCTCCTAATCCCTAGCCAGCCGTGTGGGAACAACATTCTCCTAATCCCTAGCCAGCCGTGTGGGAACAACATTCTCCTAATCCCTAGCCAGGCCAGCCGTGTGGGAACAACATTCTCCTAATCCCTAGCCAGGCCAGCCGTGTGGGAACAACATTCTCCTAATCCCTAGCCAGGCCAGCAGAGCGGGATCAACATTCCCCTAATCCCTAGCCAGGCCAGCCGTGTGGGAACAACATTCTCCTAATCCCTAGCCAGGCCAGCAGAGCGGGAACAACAGTCCCCCCCCCATCATTACTAGGAAACACAGGATTTAGAAGTTAATTTCTCTATTTAGGGGACTTTGAGTGCCTCTGAACTGGTTCCGACCAATAATATTTTTGTGTACAGAGATCTCTGTGAACGGTGCACCATCAGTTGCTCTGCCTTCCTGTGAAAGCTCTGGAACTCAGACTTCACACGCCGCTCTCAGCTGAGATGCAGTATGTGAAATCTGACACCTCATTTGCATAGGGAGTGACACTTCACATTGTGTGGCCTATCTAGATCTATGCAGAGTTACTAGTTATTGTTTAGGGCCATCTCATGCTAAATAACTACTTTTGGGTTTGTCAATTAAGGCATAAATCTATTTTTTTAGTGTTCAGCCGTGTACTCTTGACCATTAACCTTTTATTTTGAGTCTGGTTCTGAGTACCCCCACAACAATTTCTAGAATGGAAGAACACTCTAACCGTTCTGATTGGTCCCAGAAACCGATGAGTTGGACCAGAGCCAGAACATACGCGGTTAAAGCAGAGGTTTGAAAATTCGGCATTGGCTTTGCTACTCTGATTGGTTAGAGGTGATTCAATCGATTGTTTTGTTCAACACCTCTCATTTTGACGTTACCAACAAACAACTTCAACAATGGCCGAGTCAGACTGAAGGATAGAACAGTGGCCGAGTCAGACTGAAGGATAGAACAGTGGTCGACTCAGACTGAAGGATAGAACAGTGGTCGACTCAGACTGAAGGATAGAACAATGGCCGACTCAGACTGAAGGATAGAACAGTGGCCGACTCAGACTGAAGGATAGAACAGTGGCCGACTCAGACTGAAGGATAGAACAGTGGCCGACTCAGACTGAAGGATAGAACAGTGGTCGACTCAGACTGAAGGATAGAACAGTGGTCGACTCAGACTGAAGGATAGAACAGTGGTCGACTCAGACTGAAGGATAGAACAGTGGTCGACTCAGACTGAAGGATAGAACAGTGGTCGACTCAGACTGAAGGATAGAACAGTGGTCGACTCAGACTGAAGGATAGAACAGTGGTCGACTCAGACTGAAGGATAGAACAGTGGCCGACTCAGACTGAAGGATAGAACAGTGGTCGACTCAGACTGAAGGATAGAACAGTGGTCGACTCAGACTGAAGGATAGAACAGTGGTCGACTCAGACTGAAGGATAGAACAGTGGTCGACTCAGACTGAAGGATAGAACAGTGGTCGACTCAGACTGAAGGATAGAACAGTGGTCGACTCAGACTGAAGGATAGAACAGTGGTCGACTCAGACTGAAGGATAGAACAGTGGTCGACTCAGACTGAAGGATAGAACAGTGGTCGACTCAGACTGAAGGATAGAACAGTGGCCGACTCAGACTGAAGGATAGAACAGTGGCCGACTCAGACTGAAGGATAGAACAGTGGCCGACTCAGACTGAAGGATAGAACAGTGGCCGACTCAGACTGAAGGATAGAACAGTGGTCGACTCAGACTGAAGGATAGAACAGTGGTCGACTCAGACTGAAGGATAGAACAGTGGTCGACTCAGACTGAAGGATAGAACAGTGGTCGACTCAGACTGAAGGATAGAACAGTGGCCGACTCAGACTGAAGGATAGAACAGTGGTCGACTCAGACTGAAGGATAGAACAATGGTCGACTCAGACTGAAGGATAGAACAGTGGTCGACTCAGACTGAAGGATAGAACAGTGGTCGACTCAGACTGAAGGATAGAACAGTGGTCGACTCAGACTGAAGGATAGAACAGTGGTCGACTCAGACTGAAGGATAGAACAGTGGTCGACTCAGACTGAAGGATAGAACAGTGGTCGACTCAGACTGAAGGATAGAACAGTGGTCGACTCAGACTGAAGGATAGAACAGTGGTCGACTCAGACTGAAGGATAGAACAGTGGTCGACTCAGACTGAAGGATAGAACAGTGGTCGACTCAGACTGAAGGATAGAACAGTGGTCGACTCAGACTGAAGGATAGAACAGTGGTCGACTCAGACTGAAGGATAGAACAGTGGTCGACTCAGACTGAAGGATAGAACAGTGGTCGACTCAGACTGAAGGATAGAACAGTGGTCGACTCAGACTGAAGGATAGAACAGTGGTCGACTCAGACTGAAGGATAGAACAGTGGTCGACTCAGACTGAAGGATAGAACAGTGGTCGACTCAGACTGAAGGATAGAACAGTGGTCGACTCAGACTGAAGGATAGAACAGTGGTCGACTCAGACTGAAGGATAGAACAGTGGCCGACTCAGACTGAAGGATAGAACAGTGGTCGACTCAGACTGAAGGATAGAACAGTGGTCGACTCAGACTGAAGGATAGAACAGTGGTCGACCAGGCAAACAATACACATCAAATGCAATATACACATTGAAACTGCACATCCAAATACACATTAAAATACACAACAATCCTCCCATAAGGAAGTCTGTTTTGTATGTGTTAGCCTAAAGGGAGAGCCTACTCCTCTTTACCCCTCTCCCCCCTAACCAGGAGACTGTTCCCAGAGCTGGACTCTGAGTGTTAGGGGAGAGCCTACTCCTCTGACCTCTCTCCCCCTAACCAGGAGACTGTTCCCAGAGCTGGACTCTGAGTGTTAGGGGAGAGCCTACTCCTCTGACCTCTCTCCCCCCTAACCAGGAGACTGTTCCCAGAGCTGGACTCTGAGTATTAGGGGAGAGCCTACTCCTCTGACCTCTCTCCCCCCTAACCAGGAGACTGTTCCCAGAGCTGGACTCTGACTTTAGGGGAGAGCCTACTCCTCTGACCTCACTCCCCCCTAACCAGGAGACTGTTCCCAGAGCTGGACTCTGAGTATTAGGGGAGAGAAACTCAGGAGTCAGTCTGAAGCAGTCAGACTCATAGCACCAGGACAGGTCAGTCTCTAGACAACCTACTGCTCTCAGGTCTAGTCAGTCTCTAGATAACCTACTGCTCTCAGGTCTAGTCAGCCTCTAGACAACCTACTGCTCTCATCCTCAGGTCTAGTCAGCCTCTAGATAACCTACTGCTCTCAGGTCTAGTCAGCCTCTAGATAACCTACTGCTGCCATCCTCAGGTCTAGTCAGCCTCTAGATAACCTACTGCTCTCAGGTCTAGTCAGCCTCTAGATAACCTACTCCTTTCATCCTCAGGTCTAGTCAGTCTCTAGATAACCTACTGCTCTCAGGTCTAGTCAGCCTCTAGATAACCTACTCCTTTCATCCTCAGGTCTAGTCAAGCTCTAGATAACCTACTGCTCTCAGGTCTAGTCAGCCTCTAGACAACCTACTGCTCTCATCCTCAGGTCTAGTCAGCCTATAGATAACCTACTGCTCTCAGGTCTAGTCAGCCTCTAGATAACCTACTCCTTTCATCCTCAGGTCTAGTCAAGCTCTAGATAACCTACTGCTCTCAGGTCTAGTCAGCCTCTAGACAACCTACTGCTCTCATCCTCAGGTCTAGTCAGCCTCTAGATAACCTACTGCTGCCATCCTCAGGTCTAGTCAGCCTCTAGATAACCTACTGCTCTCAGGTCTAGTCAGCCTCTAGATAACCTACTCCTTTCATCCTCAGGTCTAGTCAGTCTCTAGATAACCTACTGCTCTCAGGTCTAGTCAGTCTCTAGATAACCTACTGAGTGACTCTCTCTCTTTCTCCTCTCTCTCTCTCTCATGAATTACAAGTTGCTCAGTCGAGCCTCTGCATTTATTTTCTCTCTGTCTTTGTTTCATTCTGAGAGGGAATTCATTTTTTTTTTGTCCAGATCCCACGGAATTAAAGCAGTTTCTCTCTTTCTCATCTGATATCTGTCTCTCAGCGTTAATGAGATGCGTTCTTTGTCATTATAATAGTCATAATAACGATTTGGCTCAGGATGGTTGAATACTATACTAGTCTTTACTTCAGCTGTTAATATCATATGGATCTGCATTCATTCATCCTGATTCTGGCTTTTATCAACACTTGTGAAAACCAAAACAGTTTGAAAATATGTATTTTATTTTTATAGCCAACTAATTGGCACAGCTTGGGACACAGTGAGTCAGAGGAGAAGGTGGCAAAATAACTGCTTGGATTTATACATCTCTATCTGGCTGTAAAAGACGTCATCTCTGTTCACATTTTAACACACACACATTTGAGCCAGAGGGTGGGTTCGAGGCATAAGAGGATGCGGGGTTCTCAAGGATGCAGTGCGTGTGTGTGTGTGTGTGTGTGTGTGTGTGTGTGTGTGTGTGTGTGTGTGTGTGTGTGTGTGTGTGTGCACATTCTTGTGTGTTTGGGTTCGTTCCACTCTAGCCACTAATTAATTTGTGTAGAAGATACTCCTTAAAAATGTCAGGTTTGGTGTCTGGTTGCCCTCCCTCCCCTCCCCTACTCTCCCTCCTCTCAGGCTCCCTTTCTCCCTCCCTCTCTGGCTCCCTTTCTCCTCTCCCCTACTCCCTCCTCTCAGGCTCCCTCCCCCTGCCTCCCTGCCTCCCTCCCTTTCTCCTCTCCCCTCTTCCCCCCCTCCCTCCATCCCCCCCTCCCTCCCTCCCTCCTCTCCCCTCTTCCCTCCTCCCTCCCAGCCAACCAGCCTCCATACGTCCTGCCCAGCCCCAGCCTGTAGATGCTAAATAATTCATGGTATAATTTGAGGTGTTCTATCACATCTATCACATTCTCTCTTCTTCCATGAGGCCACGTCTTATATCCACTGATGGCTTTCCTTAGTCCTTTCATTACTTTAATGTGTGTCTGTTTGTGTTGTTGCCTGTGTTTCCACCTCCCTATGGTTGAGGGAAATGATTAATATAGGAGACCAGCAGACCTGAAGACCATGACAGAACATCTAATAGTTAATATAGGAGACCTGAAGACCATGACAGAACATCTAATGATTAATATAGGAGACCTGAAGACCTGAAGACCATGACAGAACATCTAATGATTAATATAGGACACCAGCAGACCTGAAGACCACGACAGAACATCTAATGATTCATATAGGAGACCTGAAGACCTGAAGACCATGACAGAACATCTAATAGTTAATATAGGAGACCTGAAGACCATGACAGAACATCTAGTGGTTAATATAGGAGACCAGCAGACCTGAAGACCACGACAGAACATCTAATGATTAATATAGGAGACCAGCAGACCTGAAGACCACGACAGAACGTCTAATGGATAATATAGGAGACCAGCAGACCTTGTTGTTGTACACATTGTTGTGCTCCAGTTTACTTGTAAACAAACATGTTGTCCCTAGATTCACCTCTTATATACTGTGTGTAGTTTTGGTTGACCATCCTGTAGACATAGTCCCTCTATAACCTAACTGACCTCTAGACATAGTCCCTCTATAACCTAACTGACCTCTAGACATAGTCCCTCTATAACCTAACTGACCATCCTGTAGACATAGTCCCTCTATAACCTAACTGACCTCTAGACATAGTCCCTCTATAACCTAACTGACCATCCTGTAGACATAGTCCCTCTATAACCTAACTGACCTCTAGACATAGACCCTCTATAACCTAACTGACCATCCTGTAGACATAGTCCCTCTATAACCTAACTGACCTCTAGACCTAGTCCCTCTATAACCTAACTGACCTCTAGACATAGTCCCTCTATAACCTAACTGACCTCTAGACATAGACCCTCTATAACCTAACTGACCTCTAGACATAGTCCCTCTATAACCTAACTGACCTCTAGACATAGTCCCTCTATAACCTAACTGACCATCCTGTAGGCATAGTCCCTCTATAACCTAACTGACCTCTAGACATAGTCCCTCTATAACCTAACTGACCTCTAGACATAGTCCCTCTATAACCTAACTGACCATCCTGTAGGCATAGTCCCTCTATAACCTAACTGACCTCTAGACATAGACCCTCTATAACCTAACTGACCTCTAGACATAGTCCCTCTATAACCTAACTGACCTCTAGACATAGACCCTCTATAACCTAACTGACCATCCTCTAGACATAGACCCTCTATAACCTAACTGTCCTGTAGACATAGTCCCTCTATAACCTAACTGTCCATCTCACTGGGTGTGAGGAAGGGTTGGGTTTCACCATCATCTGGTCATGTTCATTCAGGATACACCGTAGCAAAACATTTTGCAACAGAAAACATAACAATCACGTCTGATTGGACCAGTTCAGATAAAACCTCCCTGTTTCATTATGTTGTTTTGTGGACCTTTCTTCAATTTCCTGCCAACTAAAACACACAACCCCCTGCAACTGTCTGTCACATTTGAAGCAGTCTAACTGATATAGGGCACTTCTGTCTCCCTGGACGTTGACACTGAGTCATTCCCCCTTTGGGGGGGTTGTTTTGTAAGTCTATTTTTAAGGCGGTTTGGAAAGGGCCTGGAGAGGGCTGCTCATCGTGTTAAATGCCATAGCGACTTCCCACCGTGACTTGGGTCGTTAAAACCCCAGTTGTCACCAGTGGTGTGCTGAAGTCCTGCACAGATTCGGTTCCTCACACATCAATCCACAGCTCAGCACTACGACGGGATGGTTAACAGGATGCTTTGGTTCCTCACACATCAATCCCCAGCTCAGCACTACGACGGGATGGTGAACAGGATGCTTCGGTTCTTCACACATCAATCCACAGCTCAGCACTACGACGGGATGGTGAACAGGATGCTTTGGTTCCTCACACATCAATCCACAGCTCAGCACTACGACGGGATGGTGAACAGGATGCTTTGGTTCCTCACACATCAATCCACAGCTCAGCACTACGACGGGATGGTTAACAGGATGCTTTGGTTCCTCACACATCAATCCACAGCTCAGCACTACGACGGGATGGTGAACAGGATGCTAAAGATGCCCTTTAGATAACCACGTTAGATACTTACCGGAGTCTAACGTGGTCATCACTTAACAGCCAACAGACCGGCTGACGAGACGTGTGTTCAGTTTTCACTGCAGAGAGTCAGACAGTATTAACAAGCTACTCATAGCAAGGCTGAGGAACAGACCAAACATTACAGCCAGGACCCAGGCCCCTCATTAAAACTACAACAAGGCTGAGGAACAGACCAAATATTACAGCCCAGGACCCAGGCCCTTCATTAAAACAACAGCAAGGCTGAGGAACAGACCAAACATTACAGCCAGGACCCAGGCCCCTCATTAAAACAACAGCAAGGCTGAGGAACAGACCAAACATTACAGCCAGGACCCAGGCCCCTCATTAAAACTACAACAAGGCTGAGGAACAGACCAAACATTACAGCCCAGGACCCAGGCCCCTCATTAAAACAACAGCAAGGCTGAGGAACAGACCAAACATTACAGCCAGGACCCAGGCCCTTCATTAAAACAACAGCAAGGCTGAGGAACAGACCAAACATTACAGCCAGGACCCAGGCCCCTCATTAAAACAACAGCAAGGCTGAGGAACAGACCAAACATTACAGCCAGGACCCAGGCCCCTCATTAAAACTACAACAAGGCTGAGGAACAGACCAAGCATTACAGCCAGGACCCAGGCCCCTCATTAAAACTACAACAATACTACCGTTTTGTTGGCTTAACACCTAACACATAAAGATATGTAGATATCAACCTGATACTGTAGCTGATAACCTGATATCAACCTGATACCGTAATCATGCTGAGGCCATTCATTGTCTTATTGAATGGGCCCACAGGTCGTATTGAATGGGCCCACAGGTCGTATTGAATGGGCCCACAGGTCATATTGAATGGGCCCACAGGTCGTATTGAATGGGACCACAGGTTGTATTGAATGGGCCCACAGGACATATTGAATGGGCCCACAGGTCGTATTGAATGGGCCAACAGGTCATATTGAATGGGCCCACAGGTCATATTGAATGGGCCCACAGGTCGTATTGAATGGGACCACAGGTCGTATTGAATGGGCCCACAGGTCATATTGAATGGGCCCACAGATCGTATTGAATGGGCCCACAGGTCATATTGAATGGGCCCACAGGTCGTGTTGAATGGGTCCACAGGTCATATTGGAGGGGCCCACAGGTCGTAATGAATGGGCCCACAGGTCGTAATGAATGGGCCCACAGGTCGTATTGAATGGGCCCTTGGGTCGTATTGAATGGGCCCACAGGTCGTATTGAATGGGCCCACATGTCGTGTTGAATGGGTCCACAGGTTGTAATGAATGGACACACAGGGCGGCAGGGTAGCCTAGTGGTTAGAGTGTTGGACTAGTAACCGGGAGGTTGCAAGTTCAAACCCCCGAGCTGACAAGGTACAAATCTGTCGTTCTGCCCCTGAACCGGCAGTTAACCCACTCTTCCTAGGCCGTCATTGAAAATAAGAATTTGTTCTTAACTGACTTGCCTGGTAATATAAGGTAAAACAATATAAGGTAAAAATATAAGGTAATCATGCTGAGGCCATTCATTGTCTTATTGAATGGGCCCACAGGTCGTATTGAATGGGTCCACAGGTCGTAATGAATGGGTCCACAGGTCGTAATGAATGGGTCCACAGGTCGTAATGAATGGGTCCACAGGTCGTAATGAATGGGTCCACAGGTTGTAATGAATGGGTCCACAGGTCGTAATGAATGGGTCCACAGGTCGTAATGAATGGGTCCACAGGTCGTAATGAATGGGCCCACAGGTCGTATTGAATGGGCCCTCAGGTCGCATGTTTGACACCTTGTGTCTACAGTGTGTCTTTAATAATGTCAAACCCCCTGTAGTACAGACATATTAGAGCTGATGCTGAGACTGCAGGTTTGATCCAGGCGTCTCTGCACAGTGCAGACACTGTGTAATTTACAACCTGCCTCCATTTAAACTCTGTCAGCAAACGAAAGCAATGATTCTCAGAATAAACCTTAATGGGCTACGGCTGCCAAGGAGCAGCAGCTGTTGTCTCCGGCCCATCATGGGTGGGTGTGTGTGTAGCATGTAGCGTGTGCTGCTGTGTACTGCTGTGCGCTCGAAGGCAGGGATTTACCGAGAGCAATTTGTGTTTGGTCCGACCACCCACCGCTCTACCACCAGCCGTTTCTCTCAGCTTTACCCCTAGGTAAACTGTTAGCTTTTGTTTCAGACCAGTTTTAGCTTCAGGTTTCTCCATCAGGTTTAGCATCAAGGCTATCGCTAGCTAGCTTTAGCTAACCAGGTTCCTCCATCAGGTTTAGCATCAAGGCTATCGCTAGCTAGCTTTAGCTAACCAGGTTCCTCCATCAGGTTTAGCATCAAGGCTATCGCTAGCTAGCTTTAGCTAACCAGGTTCCTCCATCAGGTTTAGCATCAAGGCTATCGCTAGCTAGCTTTAGTTAACCAGGTTCCTCTCCCTTTACCCCTTTTATACACTGTGGAGGGATGTTGTCCTCCAGGCCCCCCTGTCACCAACACAGCTCCCCCAGGATCAGAGGGGGATGAAAGGCTTGGCATGCTGTCTGATGTGATGGAGAGAGAGGGGGGGGGGGCGGACTCAGTGAGCATAGCCTTGCTATTGAGAAAGGCCACCGATGGCAGACATGGCTCTCAAGAGAAGACAGGCTATATGCACACTTCTTAACCTCCTGACAAATTTATGACCATATTAGAGACACATATTTCCCTCAGATTACACAGATCCACAAAGAATTCGAAAACAAACCCAATTTTAAAAAACTCCCATATCTACTGGGTGAAATACCACAGTGTTCCATCACAGCAGCAAGATTTGTGATCTTTTGCCACAAGAAAAGGTCAACCAGTGAAGAACAAACACCATTGTAAATACAACCCATATTTATGCTTATTTATTTTCCCTTTTGTACTTTAACTATTTGCACATCGCTACAACACTGTATATATACATAACATTTGCAATGTCTTTATTCTTTTGGAACTTCTGTGAGTGTAATCTTTACTGTTAATTCTTTATTGTTTATTTCACTTTTGTATATTATCTTCTTCACTTGCTTTGGCAATGTTAACATATGTTTCCCATGCCAATGAATTGAGAGAGAGAGAAAGAGAGAGAGGGACAGAGAGAGAGAGAGGGACAGAGAGAGAGACAGAGAGACAGAGAGAGAGAGAGAGAGGAGAGAGAGCGAGCGAGAGGGAGAGAGAGATAGATAGAGAGACAGAGAGAGAGAGAGAGAGAGAGAGAGAGAGAGAGAGAGGACTACACATGAATATATATATTGTCACAACCCAACACCAGTCCTGGTTGCTGTCTCTCTGACTTGGTTTTACTGTGTTGTATTGACCGGTCTGTCAGTATTTCTCTCGTTTTTCACAGATTAGTGTCTGAGGCAGCACGGCAAGAAACAAGGTTTTGAATAATTGAATGATAAAGAGTTGAATTATTTAAGTTTGTTAAAGGAGCAGTATTAAACTAGGTTGATGTCACGTTTCAATTACTCCCTTGGGATTTAGTGGAAGGTTTATCGCAAAGCATCAACAGTATTTAAGACCAGTCCTTTGGTACAGCATCAGCAGTATTTAAGACAGATCCTTTGGTACAGCATCAACAGTATTTAAGACCAGTCCTTTGGTACAGCATCAACAGTATTTAAGACAGGTCCTTTGGTACAGCATCAACAGTATTTAAGACAGGTCCTTTGGTACAGCATCAACAGTATTTAAGACAGGTCCTTTGGTACAGCATCAACAGTATTTAAGACCAGTCCTATGGTACAGCATCAACAGTATTTAAGACAGGTCCTTTGGTACAGCATCAACAGTATTTAAGGCCAGTCCTTTGGTACAGCATCAACAGTATTTAAGACCAGTCCTATGGTACAGCATCAACAGTATTTAAGACAGGTCCTTTGGTACAGCATCAACAGTATTTAAGACCAGTCCTTTGGTACAGCATCAACAGTATTTAAGACAGGTCCTTTGGTACAGCATCAACAGTATTTAAGGCCAGTCCTTTGGTACAGCATCAACAGTATTTAAGACCAGTCCTATGGTACAGCATCAACAGTATTTAAGACAGGCCCTTTGGTACAGCATCAACAGTATTTAAGACCAGTCCTTTGGGACAGCATCAACAGTATTTAAGACAGGTCCTTTGGTACAGCATCAACAGTATTTAAGACAAGTCCTTTGGTACAGCATCAACAGTATTTAAGACAGGTCCTTTGGTATAGCATCAACAGTATTTAAGACCAGTCCTATGGTACAGCATCAACAGTATTTAAGACCAGTCCTATGGTACAGCATCAACAGTATTTAAGACAGGTCCTTTGGTACAGCATCAACAGTATTTAAGACCAGTCCTATGGTACAGCATCAACAGTATTTAAGACCAGTCCTATGGTACAGCATCAACAGTATTTAAGACAGGTCCTTTGGTACAGCATCAACAGTATTTAAGACAGATCCTTTGGTACAGCATCAACAGTATTTAAGACAGATCCTTTGGTACAGCATCAACAGTTGATCTCTGTCGAGGTTGGGGCGCTTGGCTATGACATCACAGCCTCCTTTAAGGACCATTCTGCAGACCTTGTTCGTCTCCTTGCCTCCTCACGTCATTCAATGTGAATAGTATGTTGCTCTTAACAGGGCAGAGCTGAGCAGAGCTTCTGAAAGGTCCCTGGCTTTAGGCCTCTGAGGCCTCCGGCTCTCACCTCTCTCTGGAGTATTAGCGGCCACACACACACACACACACACACACACACACACACACACACACACACACACACACACACACACACACACACACACACACACACACCAATCTCTTCCATTGCAGGGGCTACTCCATTATCCTGGAGGAGGAACAATGAAGGATAGTTGTTTTTCTCTCCCTCTCTCTCTCTTTCTTTCTTTCTTTCTTTCTTTCTTTCTTTCTTTCTTTCTTTCTTTCTTTCTTTCTCTCTTTCTCTCTTTCTCTCTTTCTCCCCCTCCCTCCCTCCTCACAACAGTTATAGGATAAGTGTGTGCAGCTCTCTCTGTCTCCCTCCCTCCCTCCCTCCCTCCCTCCCTCCCTCCCTCCCTCCCTCCCTCCCTCCCTCCCTCCCTCCCTCCCTCCCTCCCTCCCTCCCTCCCTCCCTCCCTCCTCACAACAGTTATAGGATAAGTGTGTGCAGCTCTCTCTGTCTCCCTCCCTCCCTCCCTCTTCACAACAGTTCTAGGAGCCGTGTGTGCATCTCTCTCTGTAAAGGACACAGCAGTGGGTTGTCAGATTCCTCTGCCTAGTGCAGCATTTGATAGCTAGCGATTTGAATTAGAGGCTCCACTGAGTAGCTACTGTATGTCCCTAATGGTACCCTATTATCTATATAGTGCACTACTTTAGACCAGGGCCCTATGAATGTAGTGCACTATGTAGGAGATATGGTGTCATGTGGGACTGAGCCTATAGAAGGAGGGTTTTTCTGGAGCAGGGAGTGGGTGGGATGTGTGTTGAGAGCAGCCCCTGAATAACACACTCTCTCCTTTATTCTCATCCACTCTCCTCCTCTCATCCATCCTCTCCTCTCATCAATCTTCTACTCTCCTCCTCTCCTCTCATCCATCTTCTCCTCTCCTCCACTCTCCTCCTCTCTTCTCATCCATCTTCTCCTCTCATCCATTCTCTCCTCCACTCTCCTCCTCTCCTCTCATCCATCTTATCCTCTCCTCCACTCTCCTCCTCTCCTCTCATCCATCTTCTCCTATCCTCCTCTCCTCTCATCCATCTTCTCCTCTCTTCCACTCTCCTCCTCTCTTCTCATCCATCTTCTCCTCTCATCCATTCTCTCCTCCACTCTCCTCTCCTCCTCTCTTCTCATCCATCCTCTCCTCTCATCCATCCCTTCCTCTCCTTTTATCATCATCTCCTCTCCTCCACTCTCCTCCTCTCTTCTCATCCATCTTCTCCTCTCCTCCACTCTCCTCCTCTCTTCTCATCCATCCTCTCCTCTCATCCATTCTCTCCTCCACTCTTCTCCTCTCCTCTCATCCATCCTCTCCTCTCATCCATCCCTTCCTCTCCTTTTATCATCATCTCCTCTCCTCCACTCTCCTCCTCTCTTCTCATCCATCTTCTCCTCTCCTCCACTCTCCTCCTCTCTTCTCATCCATCATCTCCTCTCATGCATTCTCTCCTCCACTCTCCTCCTCTCCTCTCATCCATCTTCTCCTCTCCTCCTCTCTTCTCATCCATCCTCTCCTCTCATCCATCCCTTCCTCTCCTTTTATCATCATCTCCTCTCCTCCTAATGTACTTTTTACTCCATACATTTTCCCTGACACGCAAAAGTACTTGTTACATTTAGAATGCTTAGCAGCACAGGAAAATGGTCCAATTCACACACTTATCAAGAGAACATCCCTGGTCATCCCTACTGCCTCTGATCTGGTGTACTCAACAAACACAAATGCTTTGTTGTAAATGATGTCTGAGTGTTGGAGTGTGCCCATGCCTGTATATTACCATTCTACTGTATATTACCATGTTACTGTATATTACCATGCTACTATAGTGGATATTTGATCAACTGAAGAATCAACAGGGCTGGGTGTTTCCAGTTAATTCAGCTGGAAGGCTTGAGGGAGGGAGGGAGGGAGAGAGAGAGACAGAGAGAGAGAGAGAGAGAGAGAGAGAGAGAGAGAGAGAGAGAGAGAGAGAAAGAGAGAAAGAGAGAAAGAGAGAGAGAGAGAGAGAGAGAGAGAGAGAGAGAGAGAGAGGTTAGGGAGGGTGAATAGGTTAGGTTAAAGGGGTGAATAGGTTAGGTTAGAGGGTGAATATGTCAGGTTAGAGGGTGAATAGGTTAGGTTAGAGGGTGAATAGGTTAGGTTAGAGGGTGAATGGGTCAGGTTAGGGAGGGTGAAAATGTCAGGTTAGAGGGTGAATAGGTCAGGTTAGAGGGTGAATAGGTCAGGTTAGAGGGTGAATAAGTCAGGTTAGAGGGTGAATAGGTCAGGTTAGAGGGTGAATAGGTCAGGTTAGAGGGTGAATAGGTCAGGTTAGAGGGTGAATAGGTTAAGTTAGGGAGGGTGAATAGGTTAGGTTAGGGAGGGTGAATAGGTTAGGTTAGAGGGTGATTAGGTTAGGGGGTGAATAGGTCAGGTTAGGGAGGGTGAATAGGTTATGTTAGAGGGTGAATAGGTTAGGTTAGGGAGGGTGAATAGGTTAGGTTAGAGGGTGAATAGGTTAGGTTAGGGAGGGTGAATAGGTTAGGTTAGAGGGTGAATAGGTCAGGTTACATGGTGAATAGGTCAGGTTAGAGGGTGAATAGGTTAGGTTACAGGGTGAATAGGTCAGGTTAGAGGGTGAATAGGTCAGGTTAGAGGGTGAATAGGTTAGGTTAGAGGGTGAACAGGTTAGGTTAGAGGGTGAATAGGTTAGGTTAGAGGGTGAATAGGTTAGGTTAGGGAGGGTGAATAGGTTATGTTAGAGGGTGAATAGGTTAGGTTAGGGAGGGTGAATAGGTTAGGTTAGATGGTGAATAGGTTAGGTTAGGGAGGGTGAATAGGTTAGGTTAGAGGGTGAATAGGTCAGGTTAGAGGGTGAATAGGTTAGGTTAGGGAGGGTGAGTAGGTCAGGTTAGGGAGGGTGAATAGGTCAGGTTAGGGAGGGTGAATAGGTTAGGTTAAAGGGTGAATAGGTTAGGTTAGGGAGGGTGAATAGGTCAGGTTAGGGAGGGTGAATAGGTCAGGTTAGGGAGGGTGAATAGGTTAGGTTAGAGGGTGAATAGGTTAGGTTAGAGGGTGAATAGGTCAGGTTAGGGAGGGTGAATAGGTCAAGTTAGGGGGTGGATAGGTCAGGTTAGGGAGCGTGAATAGGTCAGGTTAGAGGGTGAATAGGTTAGGTTAGAGGGTGAATAGGTCAGGTTACAGGGTGAATAGGGTTAGGGAGGGTGAATAGGTTAGGTTAGAGGGTGAATAGGTTAGGTTAGAGGGTGAATAGGTTAGGTTAGGGAGGGTGAATAGGTCAGGTTAGGGAGGGTGAATAGGTTAGGTTAGGGGGTGAATAGGTCAGGTTAGGGAGGGTGAATAGGTCCGGTTAGGGAGGGTGAATAGGTTAGGTTAGGGAGGGTGAATAGGTTAGGTTAGAGGGTGAATAGGTCAGGTTAGGGAGGGTGAATAGGTTAGGTTAGAGGGTGAATAGGTCAGGTTATGGAGGGTGAATAGGTCAGGTTAGAGGGTGAATAGGTTAGGTTAGAGGGTGAATAGGTCAGGTTAGAGGGTGAATAGGTTAGGTTAGAGGGTGAATAGCTCAGGTTAGAGGGTGAATAGGTTAGGTTAGAGGGTGAATAGGTTAGGTTAGGGAGGGTGAATAGGTCAGGTTAGGGAGGGTGAATAGAGAGAGATGTGTCGATTGGGTTTGTCTGGTAGCAGCGCTGGAAAAAGTACCCCATTGTCATACTTGAGTAAAATGAAAGATACCTTCATAGAAAATGACTTATTAAGTCAATGTGAAAGTCACCCAGTAAAATACTACTTGAGTAAAAGTCTAAAAGTATTTGGTTCTAAATATACTTAAAGTATCAAAAGTACCTTTAAGTGCCAAAATATACTTAAGTATCAAATGTAAAAGTAAAAGTATAATAATTTCATATTCCTTATATTAAACCAGACGGCACCATTTAAATATATATATTTACAGTAAGCCAGGGGCACACTTCAACACCCAGACATCATTATAAATTAAGCATGTGTGTTTAGTGAGTCCGCCAGATCAGAGGCAGTAGAGATGACCAGGGATGTTCTCTGTTTAGTGAGTCCTCCAGATCAGAGGCAGTAGGGATGACCAGGGATGTTCTCTGTTTAGTGAGTCCTCCAGATCAGAGGCAGTAGAGATGACCAGGGATGTTCTCTGTTTAGTGAGTCCTCCAGATCAGAGGCAGTAGGGATGACCAGGGATGTTCTCTGTTTAGTGAGTCCTCCAGATCAGAGGCAGTAGGGATGACCAGGGATGTTCTCTGTTTAGTGAGTCCTCCAGATCAGAGGCAGTAGGGATGACCAGGGATGTTCTCTGTTTAGTAAGTCCGCCAGATCAGAGGCAGTAGGGATGACCAGGGATGTTCTCTGTTTAGTGAGTCCTCCAGATCAGAGGCAGTAGGGATGACCAGGGATGTTCTATGTTTAGTGAGTCCTCCAGATCAGAGGCAGTAGAGATGACCAGGGATGTTCTCTGTTTAGTGAGTCCTCCAGATCAGAGGCAGTAGAGATGACCAGGGATGTTCTCTGTTTAGTGAGTCCTCCAGATCAGAGGCAGTAGAGATGACCAGGGATGTTCTCTGTTTGTTGAGTACACCAGATCAGAGGCAGTAGGGATGACCAGGGATGTTCTCTTGATAAGTGTGTGAATTAGACCATTTTTCTGTTCTGCTAAACATTCTAAATGTAACGAGTACTTGTAGAGAATAAAAAAGTTATTTAGGAATATTTAGGACTCTGATGAGTCTCTTGTGGGTCGATCCATCTACATCACTGAATAACATTCCCCTGATCTTGCATTGTTCAATGGAAATTATATTGACTTAGCTGATATATTTCTACATTCTATTGGCTTAGCTGATCGATTTCTATATTCTATTGACTTAGCGAATCTATTTCTATATTATATTGACTTAGCGGATCTATTTCTATATTCTATTGACTTAGCAGATCTATTTCTACATTCTATTGACTTAACGGATCTATTTTTCTATATTCTATTGACTTAGCTGATCTATTTCTATATTCTATTGACCCACTGATCTATTTCTATATTCTATTGACTTAGCTGATATGTTTCTATATTCTATTGACTTAGCTGATATATTTCTATATTCTATTGACTTAGCAGATCTATTTCTACATTCTATTGACTTAGCAGATCTATTTTTCTATATTCTATTGACTTAGCTGATCTAATTCTATATTATATTGACTTAGTGGATCTATTTCTATATTCTATTGACTAAGCGGATCTATTTCTACATTCTATTAACTTAGCGGATCTATTTCTATATTATATTGACTTAGCGGATCTATTTCTATATTATATTGCCTTAGCGGATCTATTTCTACATTCTTTTAACTTAGCCAATCTATTTCTATATTCTATTGACTTAGCATATCTATTTCTACATTATATTGACTTAGTGTATCTATTTCTACATTCTAGTAACTTAGCGGATCTATTTCTACATTCTATTGACTTAGCTGATCTATTGCTATATTCTATTGACTTAGCTGATCTATTTCTATATTATTTTGACTTAGCGGATCTATTTCTACATTCTATTGACTTAGCGGATCTATTTTTCTATATTCTATTGACCCACTGATATATTTCTATATTCTATTGACTTAGCTGATCTATTTCTATATTCTATTGACTTAGCTGATATATTTCTATATTCTATTGACTTAGCTGATATATTTCTATATTCTATTGACCCACTGATCTATTTCTGTATTCTATTGACCCACTGATCTATTTCTATATTCTATTGACTTAGCGGATCTATTTCTAAACATTCCATTATTTTATAGGAAGCACATTCTACGCCTCTCCTTAACCCTCATTATGAAAGTTGGCACGAGATTCAGATTCAATATTTACTTTCTGTATTCATGAATAATAATCAGTCTACTCCTTTCCCTGGTGAATGATCAGACTGGGTTCTGACGTGGAGGGTTAATGATCAGACTGGGTTCTGACGTGGAGGGTTAATGATCAGACTGGGTTCTGACGTGGAGGGTTAATGATCAGACTGGGTTCTGACATATCCCTGACGTGGAGGGTTAATGATCAGACTGGGTTCTGACATATCCCTGACGTGGAGGGTTAATGATCAGACTGGGTTCTGACATATCCCTGACGTGGATGGTTAATGATCAGACTGGGTTCTGACCCATCCCTGACGTGGAGGGTTAATGATCAGACTGGGTTCTGACGTGGAGGGTTAATGATCAGACTGGGTTCTGACATATCTCTGACGTGGAGTGTTAATGATCAGACTGGGTTCTGATCCATCTCTGACGTGGATGGTTAATGATCAGACTGGGTTCTGACATATCCCTGACGTGGAGGGTGAATGATCAGACTGGGTTCTGACATATCCCTGACGTGGAGGGTTAATGATCAGACTGGGTTCTGACCCATCCCTGACGTGGAGGGTTAATGATCAGACTAGGTTTTCTGACCCATCCCTGACGTGGAGGGTGAATGTTTACGTTGCTGGATCCTACTAAAGTTCCTGACAGAACTGTAGAGTGGCGGGTTTCTAAAAGACTGAAGTTTCCCTGGTCACCTAGAACTGTCACGTCCAACCTGTCATATTGCAGAGGCAGAAATCACAATGGTGAACGAACACACACACACACGCATGCACGCACGCGCACACACACACGCACACACAGTAACGGTCTGCAACAATATCAATGACTCAATAAAGTACAATAAAATGGGATGAGAGAGAGAGACAGAGATAGAGAGAGAGAGAGAGAGAGAGAGAGAGAGAGAGAGACAGAGATAGAGATAGAGATAGAGAGAGAGAGAGAGAGAGAGAGAGAGAGAGAGAGACAGAAGAGAGAGGAGAGAGAGAGAGAGAGAGAGAGAGAGAGAGAGAGAGAGAGAGAGAGAGAGAGAGAGAGAGAGAGAGAGAGAGAGAGAGAGAGAGAGAGAGAGAGAGAGAGAGAGAGAAGAAAAGAAAGAGAGAGAGAAAGAGAGAGATGTACTTCAGCATTATTACAGCACATTATCTGGTAGAGAGTAGAGGGCTACAATCGATTTTGGCTTCCGAAGCTTTCATCCCACTCTATTTTCAGCTCGATTGAAATGTGAAGTGGATGGTACACACTAACACCATGTCCCCCAACACTAAACACTAACACCATGTCCCCCAACACTAAACACTAACACCATGTCCCCCAACACTAAACACTAACACCATGTCCCCCCACACTAAACACTAAACACCATGTCCCCCCACACTAAACACTAACACCATGTCCCCCACCTAAACACTAACACCATGTCCCCCCACACTAAACACTAACACCATGTCCCCCCACACTAAACACTAACACCATGTCCCCCCACACTAAACACTAACACCATGTCCCCCCACACTAAACACTAACACCATGTCCCCCCCACACTAAACACTAACACCATGTCCCCCCACACCAAACACTAACACCATGTCCCCCCACACTAAACACTAACACCATGTCCCCCCACACTAACACTAACACCATGTCCCCCACACTAACACTAACACCATGTCCCCCCACACTAAACACTAACACCATGTCCCCCCACACTAAACACTAACACCATGTCCCCCCACACTAAACACTAACACATGTCCCCCCACACCAAACACTAACACCATGTCCCCCCACACTAAACACTAACACCATGTCCCCCCACACTAAACACTAACACCATGTCCCCCCACACTAAACACTAACACCATGTCCCCCCACACTAAACACTAACACCATGTCCCCCCCAACACTAACCACATGCCCCCCACCTAAACAGCTACACATGTCCCCCCACACTAAACACTAACACCATGTCCCCCACACTAAACACTAACACCATGTCCCCCCCACACCAAACACTAACACCATGTCCCCACACTACAACACTAACACCATGTCCCCCCACACTAAACACTAACACCATGTCCCCCACACTACACACTAAACCATGTTCCCCCCACACTAAACACTAACACCATGTCCCCCCACACTAAATACTAACACCATGTCCCCCACACTAAACACTAACACCATGTCCCCCCATACTAAACACTAACACCAGTCCCACACTAAACACTAACACCATGTCCCCCACACTAAACACTAACACCATGTCCCCCCCACACTAAACACTAACACCATGTCCCCCACACCTAAACACTAACACCATGTCCCCCCAACACTAAACACTAACACCATGTCCCCCCACACTAAACACTAACACCATGTCCCCCCACACTAAACAGTAACACCATGTCCCCCCACACTAAACACTAACACCATGTCCCCCCACACTAAACACTAACACCATGTCCCCCCACACTAAACAGTAACACCATGTCCCCCCACACTAAACACTAACACCATGTCCCCCCACACTAAACACTAACACCATGTCCCCCCACACTAAATACTAACACCATGTCCCCCCACACTAAACACTAACACCATGTCCCCCCACACTAAACACTAACACCATGTCCCCCCACACTAAACACTAACCCCATGTCCCCCCACACTAAACACTAACACCATGTCCCCCCACACTAAACACTAACACCATGTCCCCCCACACTAAATACTAACACCATGTCCCCCCACACTAAACACTAACACCATGTCCCCCCACACTAAACACTAACACCATGTCCCCCCACACTAAACACTAACACCATGTCCCCCCACACTAAACACTATCACCATGTCCCCCCACACTAAACACTAACACCATGTCCCCCCACACTAAACACTAACACCATGTCCCCCCACACTAAATACTAACACCATGTCCCCCCACACCAAACACGATCACCATGTCCCCCCACACTAAACACTAACACCATGTCCCCCCACACTAAACACTAACACCATGTCCCCCCACACTAAACACGATCACCATGTCCCCCCACACTAAACACTAACACCATGTCCCCCCACACTAAACACTAACACCATGTCCCCCCACACTAAACACTAACACCATGTCCCCCCACACTAAACACTAACACCATGTCCCCCCACACTAAACACTAACACCATGTCCCCCCACACTAAACAGTAACACCATGTCCCCCCACACTAAACACTAACACCATGTCCCCCCACACTAAACACTAACATCATGTCCCCCCACACTAAACACTAACACCATGTCCCCCCACACTAAACACTAACACCATGTCCCCCCACACTAAACACGATCACCACACACAGGTTGACATATCAAAACAAACTCTGAACCAATTATATTAATTTGGGGACAGGTTGAAATGCATTAAACATTTATGGCAATTTAGCTAGGTTGCAGTTGCTATCTAATTTGTCCTATTTAGATAGCTAGCTTGCTGTTGCTAGCTAATTAGTCTTATTTAGCTAGTTTGATGTTGCTAGCTAATTTGTCATGGGATATAAAACATTGAGTTGTTATTTTACCTGAAATGCACAAGGTCCTCTACTCCGACAGTTAATCCACACATAAAACGGTCAACCGAATCGTTTCTAGTCATCTCTCCTCCTTCCAGTCAGCAGATAAACCAGGGTTGCATACTGACTGGAAGGCACATTCGTCCAAAACATCAGAAGTACTGTCTCAGGACAGGTGTCTGTACTGAATCCCAGCTTCCTGATAAATACTGTCTCAGGACAGGTGTCTGTACTGAATCCCAGCTTCCTGATAAATACTGTCTCAGGACAGGTGTCTGTACTGAATCACAGCTTCCTGATAAATACTGTCTCAGGACAGGTGTCTGTACTGAATCCCAGCTTCCTGATAAATACTGTCTCAGGACAGGTGTCTGTACTGAATCCCAGCTTCCTGATAAATACTGTCTCAGGACAGGTGTCTGTACTGAATCCCAACTTCCTGATAAATACTGTCTCAGGACAGGTGTCTGTACTGAATCCCAGCTTCCTGATAAATACTGTCTCAGGACAGGTGTCTGTACTGAATCACAGCTTCCTGATAAATACTGTCTCAGGACAGGTGTCTGTACTGAATCCCAGCTTCCTGATAAATACTGTCTCAGGACAGGTGTCTGTACTGAATCCCAGCTTCCTGATAAATACTGTCTCAGGACAGGTGTCTGTACTGAATCACAGCTTCCTGATAAATACTGTCTCAGGACAGGTGTCTGTACTGAATCCCAGCTTCCTGATAAATACTGTCTCAGGACAGGTGTCTGTACTGAATCACAGCTTCCTGATAAATACTGTCTCAGGACAGGTGTCTGTACTGAATCCCAGCTTCCTGATAAATACTGTCTCAGGACAGGTGTCTGTATCCTGATAAATACTGTCTGTACCATACCTCAGCTTAGGCCGATCCAACTGCCTTCTCTACTGTTACTACTCTCTACTGTTACTACTCTCCTTCTCTACTGTTACTACTCTCATTTTCTACTGTTACTACTCTCTACTGTTACTACTCTCCTTCTCTACTGTTACTACTCTCTACTGTTACTACTCTCTACTGTTACTACTCTCCTTCTCTACTGTTACTACTCTCTACTGTTACTACTCTCCTTCTCTACTGTTACTACTCTCATTCTCTACTGTTACTACTCTCCTTCTCTACTGTTACTACTCTCTACTGTTACTACTCTCTACTGTTACTACCCTCCTTCTCTACTGTTACTACTCTCCTTCTCTACTGTTACTACTCTCTACTGTTACTACTCTCTACTGTTACTACCCTCCTTCTATACTGTTACTACTCTCCTTCTCTACTGTTACTACTCTCTACTGTTACTACTCTCCTACTCTACTGTTACTACCCTCCTTCTCTACTGTTACTACTCTCTACTGTTACTACTCTCCTTCTCTACTGTTACTACCCTCCTTCTCTACTGTTACTACTCTCTACTGTTACTACTCTCTACTGTTACTACTCTCTACTGTTACTACTCTCTACTGTTACTACTCTCCTTCTCTACTGTTACTACTCTCTACTGTTACTACTCTCTACTGTTACTACTCTCCTTCTCTACTGTTACTACTCTCATTCTCTACTGTTACTACTCTCCTTCTCTACTGTTACTACTCTCTACTGTTACTACTCTCTACTGTTACTACCCTCCTTCTCTACTGTTACTACTCTCCTTCTCTACTGTTACTACTCTCTACTGTTACTACTCTCTACTGTTACTACCCTCCTTCTATACTGTTACTACTCTCCTTCTCTACTGTTACTACTCTCTACTGTTACTACTCTCCTACTCTACTGTTACTACCCTCCTTCTCTACTGTTACTACTCTCTACTGTTACTACTCTCCTTCTCTACTGTTACTACCCTCCTTCTCTACTGTTACTACTCTCTACTGTTACTACTCTCTACTGTTACTACCCTCCTTCTCTACTGTTACTACTCTCTACTGTTACTACTCTCTACTGTTACTACTCTCTACTGTTACTAGTCTCCTTCTCTACTGTTACTACTCTCCTTCTCTACTGTTACTACTCTCTACTGTTACTACTCTCTACTGTTACTACTCTACTGTTACTACTCTCTACTGTTACTACTCTCTACTGTTACTACTCTCTACTGTTACTACTCTACTGTTACTACTCTCTACTGTTACTACTCTCTACTGTTACTACTCTCCTTCTCTACTGTTACTACTCTCTACTGTTACTACCCT
>NW_022261985.1:11111966-11159466 GCF_002021735.2 Oncorhynchus kisutch | reverse complement strand
GACCAGCTTGCTTAGGGGACTCTTCTCCAGGTTCATCTCTCTGTAGGTGATGGCTTTGTTATGGAAGGTTTGGGAATCGCTTCCTTTTAGGTGGTTGTAGAATTTAACAGCTCTTTTCTGGATTTTGATAATTAGTGGGTATCGGCCTAATTCTGCTCTCTCTCCCCAACCCCCTCCCTCTCTCTTTCTCTTCAGTCCTATATCTCTATGTGTCTCTCTCTCCCCAGCCCCCTCTCTCTCTCTCTCTCTCTCTCTCTCTCAGCATCCTGTCTGTGATAAAATATTTACTGTGCTCAGTTTGCTCGTGTTTCAAGTCTGAACAACACACAGTAGTGATGGCTCTGTTTTGAACCTACTTCAACGCCAAGAACAGTATGGAGGCTAAATGATGATAACTGCTACCGGAGGCTGTAGGAGGATAGCTGCTACTGGAGGCTATAGGATGATAGCTGCTACTGGAGGCTGTAGGAGGATAACTGCTACCGGAGGCTGTAGGAGGATAGCTGCTACTGGAGGCTATAGGATGATAGCTGCTACTGGAGGCTGTAGGAGGATAGCTGCTACTGGAGGCTATAGGGTGATAGCTGCTACTGGAGGCTATAGGATGATAGCTGCCACTGGAGGCTATAGGATGATAGCTGCCACTGGAGGCTATAGGATGATAGCTGCTACTGGAGGCTGTAGGAGGATAGCTGCTACTGGAGGCTATAGGGTGATAGCTGCTACTGGAGGCTATAGGATGATAGCTGCTACTGGAGGCTATAGGATGATAGCTGCTACTGGAGGCTATAGGAGGATAGCTGCTACTGGAGGCTATAGGAGGATAGCTGATACTGGATGCTAGCTGCTACAGGAGGCTATTGGAGGATAGCTGCTAGAAGAGGCTATTGGAGGATAGCTGATACTGGAGGCTATAGGAGGATAGCTGCTACTGGGGGCTATTGGAGGATAGCTGATTCTGGAGGTTATAGGAGGATAGCTGCTACAGGAGGCTATATGAGAATAGCTGCTACAGGAGGCTATTGGAGGATAGCTGCTACAGGAGGTTATAGGATGATAGCTGCTACAGGAGGTTATTGGAGGATAGCTGATACTGTAACTGCTGAGCTGGGGAAGGAGAGAGTTCTAGTATTAGTAACGAATCACGAGTCATTAATGTTTCAGGAGTGTGTTCTACCACCACAGGTGTGTGTGTGTGTGTGTGTGTGTGTGTGTGTGTGTGTGTGTGTGTGTGTGTCATCATCATCAATGGGCTAATTTCCAAATGACACCCAATTCCCTATATAGTGCACTACATGATACCCTATTCCCTATATAGTGCACTACATGACACCCTATTCCCTATATAGTGCATTACATGACACCCTATTCCCTATATAGTGCACTACATGACAACCTATTCCCTATTAAGTGCACTACATGACACCCTATTCCCTATATACAGTGCCTTGCGAAAGTATTCGGCCCCCTTGAACTTTGCGACCTCTTGCCACATTTCAGGCTTCAAACATAAAGATATAAAACTGTATTTTTTTGTGAAGAATCAACAACAAGTGGGACACAATCATGAAGTGGAACGACATTTATTGGATATTTCAAACTTTTTTAACAAATCAAAAACTGGGCGTGCAAAATTATTCAGCCCCCTTAAGTTAATACTTTGTAGCGCCACCTTTTGCTGCGATTACAGCTGTAAGTCGCTTGGGGTATGTCTCTATCAGTTTTGCACATCGAGAGATGTGAGGAGGAATTTTTTCCCATTCCTCCTTGCAAAACAGCTCAAGCTCAGTGAGGTTGGATGGAGAGCATTTGTGAACAGCAGTTTTCAGTTCTTTCCACAGATTCTCGATTGGATTCAGGTCTGGACTTTGACTTGGCCATTCTAACACCTGGATATGTTTTTTTTTTACCATTCCATTGTAGATTTTGCTTTATGTTTTGGATCATTGTCTTGTTGGAAGACAAATCTCCGTCCCAGTCTCAGGTCTTTTGTAGACTCCATCAGGTTTTCTTCCAGAATGGTCCTGTATTTGGCTCCATCCATCTTCCCATCAATTTTAACCATCTTCCCTGTCCCTGCTGAAGAAAAGCAGGCCCTAACCATGATGCTGCCACCACCATGTTTGACAGTGGGGATGGTGTGTTCAGGGTGATGAGCTGTGTTGCTTTTATGCCAAACATAACGTTTTGCATTGTTGCCAAAAAGTTCAATTTTGGTTTCATCTGATACAGAGCACCTTCTTCCACATGTTTGGTGTGTCTCCCAGATGGCTTGTGGCAAACTTTAAACGACACTTTTTATGGATATCTTTAAGAAATGGCTTTCTTCTTGCCACTCTTCCATAAAGGGCAGATTTGTGATTTGACTGATTTGATGATTTGTGATTTGACTGATTGTTGACTGATTGTTGTCCTATGGACAGAGTCTCCCACCTCAGCTGTAGATCTCTGCAGTTCATCCAGAGTGATCATGGGCCTCTTGGCTGCATCTCTGATCAGTCTTCTCCTTGTATGAGCTGTAAGTTTAGAGGGACGGCCAGGTCTTGGTAGATTTGCAGTGGTCTGATACTCCTTCCATTTCAATATTATCGCTTGCACAGTGCTCCTTGGGATGTTTAAAGCTTGGGAAATCTTTTTGTATCCAAATCCGGCTTTAAACTTCTTCACAACAGTATCTCGGACCTGCCTGGTTTGTTCCTTGTTCTTCATGATGCTCTCTGCACTTTTAACGGACCTCTGAGACTATCACAGTGCAGGTGCATTTATACGGAGACTTGATTACACACAGGTGGATTGTATTTATCATCATTAGTCATTTAGGTCAACATTGGATCATTCAGAGATCCTCACTGAACTTCTGGAGAGAGTTTGCTGCACTGAAAGTAAAGGGGCTGAATAATTTTGCACGCCCAATTTTTCAGTTTTTGATTTGTTAAAAAAGTTTGAAATATCCAATAAATGTCGTTCCACTTCATGATTGTGTCCCACTTGTTGTTGATTCTTCACAAAAAAATACAGTTTTATATCTTTATGTTTGAAGCCTGAAATGTGGCAAAAGGTCGCAAAGTTCAAGGGGGCCGAATACTTTCGCAAGGCACTGTATATAGTGCTCTATTGGCTCCTGGTCAACAGTAGTGCACTATAAAGGGAATAGAGAGCCATCTGGGACTCAGCCCTGGGTAAAATCATTACTGTCTCTTGACTCGTTTGTCCCGACCTCATTCATATTTAAAACTGGTGTGAAATAAACTGACAGCCCTGGCCATTTAGCTTTCAAAGATTGGTGCTGCTTTTCTTACCTTAGAGGTGTGTGTGTGTCTGTGAGTGTATGTCTGTGAGTGTCTGTCTGCGTGTGTCTGTCTGTGTGTGTCTGTCTGTGTGTGTGTCTGTGAGTGTCTGTGAGTGTGTCTGTGAGTGTCTGTCTGTGTGTGTGTCTGTGAGTGTCTGTCTGTGTGTGTGTGTCCGTGAGGGTCTGTCTGTGTGTGTGTCTGTGTGTGTGTGTCTGTGTGTGTGTCTGTGAGGGTCTGTCTGTGTGTGTCTGTGAGGGTCTGTCTGTGTGTGTGTCTCTCCCAGGTTTCAACTCTGACCTTTCAGTGTGTCTGCAGGGAGAGTTAATACTGTGATACAGTCACCATGAGTCACTATGGGCTCAGAGAAACTCAGTTCAGATAGATGGTGTATTCAACCACAGAGGAACCTACAACTTTAGATGGAACTGCAACTACCTCCATCAGTCTCTCTACCTCCATCAGTCTCTCTACCTCCATCAGTCTCTCTACCTCAATCAGTCTTTCTCCCTCTCCCTCCATCAGTCTCTCTACCTCCATCAGTCTCTCTACCTCCATCAGTCTCTCTACCTCCATCAGTCTCTCTACCTCTACATCCATCAGTCTTTCTACCTCCATCAGTCTCTCTACCTCCATCAGTCTCTCTACCTCTACCTCCATCAGTCTCTCTACCTCCATCAGTCTCTCTCCCTTCATCAGTCTCTCTCCCTCTACCTCCATCAGTCGCTCTACCTCCATCAGTCTCTCTACCTCCATCAGTCTCTCTCCCTCTCCCTCCATCAGTCTCTCTACCTCCATCAGTCTCTCTACCTCCATCAGTCTCTCTACCTCCATCAGTCTTTTTACCTCCATCCGTCTTTTTACCTCCATCAGTCTTTCTCCCTCCATCAGTCTCTCCCCCTCTACCTCCATCAGTCTTTCTCCCTCTACCTCCATCAGTCTCTCTCCCTCTACCTCCATCAGTCTCTCTACCTCCATCAGTCTTTCTCCCTCTACCTCCATCAGTCTCTCTCCCTCTACCTCCATCAGCCTCTCTACCTCTACCTCCATCAGTCTCTCTACCTCCATCAGTCTCTCTACCTCCATCAGTCTCTCTACCTCCATCAGTCTTTCTCCCTCTCCCTCCATCAGTCTCTCTCCCTCTACCTCCATCAGTCTCTCTACCTCCATCAGTCTCTCTACCTCCATCAGTCTTTCTCCATCAGTCTCTCTACCTCCATCAGTCTCTCTCTCTCTACCTCCATCAGTCTCTCTCCCTCTACCTCCATCAGTCTCTCTACCTCCATCAGTCTCTCTCCCTCTACCTCCATCAGTCTCTCTACCTCCATCAGTCTCTCTACCACCATCAGTCCCTCTCCCTCTACCTCCATCAGTCTCTCTACCTCCATCAGTCTCTCTACATCTACCTCCACCAGTCTCTAAACCTCTACCTCCATCAGTATATCTACCTCCATCAGTCTCTCTCCCTCTACCTCCATCAGTCTCTCTCCCTCTTCCTCCATCAGTCTCTCTACCTCCATCAGTCTTTCTCCCTCTCCCTCCATCAGTCTCTCTCCCTCTACCTCCATCAGTCTCTCTACCTCCATCAGTCTCTCTACCTCCATCAGTCTCTCTACCTCCATCAGTCTTTCTCCCTCTACCTCCATCAGTCTCTCTACCTCCATCAGTCTCTCTCCCTCCATCAGTCTCTCTCCCTCTACCTCCATCAGTCTCTCTACCTCCATCAGTCTTTCTCCCTCTCCCTCCATCAGTCTCTCTCCCTCTACCTCCATCAGTCTCTCTACCTCCATCAGTCTCTCTACCTCCATCAGTCTTTCTCCATCAGTCTCTCTACCTCCATCAGTCTCTCTCCCTCTACCTCCATCAGTCTCTCTACATCCATCAGTCTCTCTCCCTCTACCTCCATCAGTCTCTCTACCTCCATCAGTCTCTCTACCGCCATCAGTCCCTCTCCCTCTACCTCCATCAGTCTCTCTACCTCCATCAGTCTCTCTACCTCCATCAGTCTCTCTACCTCCATCAGTCTCTCTACATCTACCTCCACCAGTCTCTAAACCTCTACCTCCATCAGTATATCTACCTCCATCAGTCTCTCTCCCTCTACCTCCATCAGTCTCTCTCCCTCTTCCTCCATCAGTCTCTCTACCTCCATCAGTCTCTCTTCCTCCATCAGTCTCTCTACCTCCATCAGTCTTTCTCCCTCTCCCTCCATCAGTCTCTCTCCCTCTACCTCCATCAGTCTCTCTACCTCCATCAGTCTCTCTACCTCCATCAGTCTCTCTACCTCCATCAGTCTTTCTCCCTCTACCTACATCAGTCTCTCTACCTCCATCAGTCTCTCTCCCTCCATCAGTCTCTCTCCCTCTACCTCCATCAGTCTCTCTACCTCCATCAGTCTCTCTACCTCCATCAGTCTCTCTCCCTCCATCAGTCTCTCTACCTCCATCAGTCTCTCTCCCTCTTCCTCCATCAGTCTCTCTACCTCCATCAGTATCTCTCCCTCTACCTCCATCAGTCTCTCTACCTCCATCAGTCTCTCTCCCTCTACCTCCATCAGTCTCTCTCCCTCCATCAGTCTCTCTCCCTCTTCCTCCATCAGTCTCTCTACCTCTACCTCCATCAGTCTTTCTCCCTCTACCTCCATCAGTCTTTCTCCCTCTTCCTCCATCAGTTTTTCTCCCTCTACCTCCATCAGTCTATCTCCCTCCATCAGTCTCTCTCCCTCCATCAGTCTCTCTCCCTCCATCAGTCTCTCTCCCTCCATCAGTCTCTCTACCTCCATCAGTCTCTCTTCATCAGTCTCTCTTCCTCCATCAGTATCTCTACCTCCATCAGTCTCTCTACATCCATCAGTCTTTCTCCCTCTACCTCCATCAGTCTCTCTACCTCCATCAGTCTCTCTACCTCCATCAGTCTCTCTACCTCCATCAGTCTCTCTACCTCTACCTCCATCAGTCTCTCTCCCTCATCAGTCTCTCTCCCTCTACCTCCATCAGTCTCTCTCCCTCCATCAGTCTCTCTACCTCCATATTTCTCTCTCTACCTCCATCAGTCTCTCTACCTCTACCTCCATCAGTCTCTCTCCCTCATCAGTCTCTCTCCCTCTACCTCCATCAGTCTCTCTACCTCCATCAGACTCTCTACCTCAATCAGTCTCTCTCTCTCCCTCCGTCAGTCTCTCTACCTCCATCAGTCTCTCTACCTCCATCAGTCTCTCTACCTCCATCAGTCTCTCTACCTCAATCAGTCTCTCTCCCTCAGTCAGTCTCTCTACCTCCATCAGTCTCTCTACCTCCGTCAGTCTCTCTCCCTCCGTCAGTCTCTCTCCCTCCGTCAGTCTCTCTCCCTCCGTCAGTCTCTCCTCCGTCAGTCTCTCTCCTCCGTCAGTCTCTCTACTTCCATCAGTCTATCTCCCTACGTCAGTCTCTCTCCCTCCGTCAGTCTCTCTACCTCCGTCAGTCTCTCTCCCTCCATCAGTCTCTCTCCCTCCATCAGTCTCTCTCCCTCCATCAGTCTCTCTCCCTCCATCAGTCTCTCTCCCTCCGTCAGTCTCTCTCCCTCCGTCAGTCTCTCTCCCTCCGTCAGTCTTTCTCCCTAAACTTATTTTCTTTCTAATTCTTTCTTACTACAATGTTTTAATCTTTAAACTACGTTTGACACATTCATGTGTTGTTGTTGGAGCGCTGTTCATACTTGGAAGGTCAATGTCTATTTCCTGCTCCTGTTTTGTGACAGTCTCTCTACTGTCATGCTCTCACTGTCATGGGCCTCCCGAGTGGTGCAGCAGTCTAAGGCTCTGCATGGCAGTGCTAGCTGTGTCACTACAGATCCTGGTTTGATTCCAGGCTGTGTCGCAGCAACCTGGAGACCCATGAGGTGGCACACAATTGGTCCTGCGTTTTCTGGGTTAGGAGAAGGTTTGGCTGGCAGGGATGTACTTGTCCCATCGCGCTCTAGCGACTCCTGTGGCGGGCCGGGCGCAGTGCACGCTGACACGGTCGCCAGGTTTACGGTGTTTCCTCCGACACATTGGTGCGGCTGGCTTACGGGTTAAGCGGGCATTGTGTCAAGAAGCAATGCGGCTTGGCGGGATCATGTTTCGGGAGGACTCTCGACCTTCGCCTCTCCCGAGTCCATACGGTAGTTGCAGCGATGGGACAAGACTGTAACTACCAATTAGGAAAAAGGGGTAGAAATGTGTTATAATAACTTACCTTCATAGTTTAACTCTGGAATTACAATGTTTAATTGTATTTATTTAATTTAACATGTATTCAGTTAAGAACACATTCTTATATACGTCACTAGAGAATACTATTCAAAACCTTGAGATAATGACTTCCTGAATCTCTGAACGCAAACAAATAAATGCATCCCAAATGAAGTGCACTACTTTTGACCAGTGCCCTATGGCTAGTTGAAAGGGAATAGGGTGCCATTTCTAACTCGGCCAGTGTATCTGTTCTACACTCAGCAGCAGCTGCAGGCAGGTTGTTCTCCTCATGTCCATCTGAACAGAGTTCTCCTCATGTCCATCTGAACAGAGTTCTCCTCATGTCCACCTGAACAGGGTTCTCCTCATGTCCATCTGAACAGAGTTCTCCTCATGTCCATCTGAACAGAGTTCTCCTCATGTCCATCTGAACATAGTTCTCTTCATGTCCATATAAACAGAGTTCTCATGTCCATCTGAACAGAGTTCTCCTCATGTCCATCTGAACAGAGTTCTCCTCATGTCCATCTGAACATAGTTCTCTTCATGTCCATATAAACAGAGTTCTCCTCATGTCCATCTGAACAGAGTTCTCCTCATAGCCCTCTAGGGCCCTGTGACAGAGTTGTAGAGGCCTGTCCAGACACTAACCTCTACAGAGTTGTAGAGGCATGTCCAGACACTAAGTAGAGGCCTGTCCAGACACTAACCTCTACAGAGTTGTAGAGGCCTGTCCAGACACTAACCTCTACAGAGTTGTAGAGGCCTGTCCAGACACTAACCTCTACAGAGTTGTAGAGGCCTGTCCAGACACTAACCTCTACAGGGTTGTAGAGGCCTGTCCAGACACTAAGTAGAGGCCTGTCCAGACACTAACCTCTACAGAGTTGTAGAGGCCTGTCCAGACACTAACCTCTACAGAGTTGTAGAGGCCTGAGGAGGGGATATGGAGTGGGACATACCAGTTCTATAATATACGGCTGGGAGACTGGGAGACTGGGAGGCTGGAAGACTAGGATGCTGGGAGACTGGGAGGCTGGGAGACTTGGATGCTGGGAGACTGGGAGGCTGGGAGACTTGGAGACTAGGAGACTGGGAGACTTGGAGTGGGAGACTGGGAGTGGGAGATTGGGAGTGGGAGACTGGGAGTGGGAGACTAGGAGACTGGGAGGCTGGGAGACTAGGAGACTGGCAGACGAGGAGACTGGGAGACTAGGATACTGAGATAAAGGGAGACTAGGAGACTGGGAGTGGGAGAGAGATAGACTGGTAGTGGGAGACTAGGAGACTAGGCGACTATGAGTGGGAGAGATATAGACTGGTAGTGGGAGACTAGGAGACTAGGAGACTGGGAGTGGGAGAGAGATAGACTGGGAGTGGGAGACTCGGAGACTGGGAGACTGGGAGTGGGAGAGAGATAGACTGGGAGTGGGAGACTATGAGACAATGAGACTGGGAGTGGCAGAGAGATAGACTGGGAGTGGGAGACTAGGAGACTGGGAGTGGGAGAGAGATAGACTGGGAGTGGGAGACTATGAGACTAGGAGACTCGGAGTGGGAGATTGATAGACTGGGAGTGGGAGACTAGGAGACTGAGATACTGGGAGTGGGAGAGAGATAGACTGGGAGTGGGAGACTAGGAGACTGAGATACTGGGAGAGGGAGAGAGATAGACTGGGAGTGGGAGACTAGGAGACTGAGATACTGGGAGAGGGAGAGAGAGACTGGGAGTGGGAGACTGGGAGACTGGGAGAGAGATAGACTGGGAGTGGGAGACTAGGAGACTGGGAGACTGGGAGAGAGATAGACTGGGAGTGGGAGACTAGGAGACTGAGATACTGGGAGAGGGAGAGAGATAGACTGGGAGTGGGAGACTAGGAGACTGAGATACTGGGAGAGGGAGAGAGATAGACTGGGAGTGGGAGACTAGGAGACTGAGATACTGGGAGAGGGAGAGAGATAGACTGGGAGTGGGAGACTAGGAGACTGAGATACTGGGAGAGGGAGAGAGATAGACTGGGAGTGGGAGACTAGGAGACTGAGATACTGGGAGAGGGAGAGAGATAGACTGGGAGTGGGAGACTAGGAGACTGAGATACTGGGAGAGGGAGAGAGATAGACTGGGAGTGGGAGACTAGGAGACTGAGATACTGGGAGAGGGAGAGAGATAGACTGGGAGTGGGAGACTAGGAGACTGAGATACTGGGAGAGGGAGAGAGATAGACTGGGAGTGGGAGACTAGGAGACTGAGATACTGGGAGAGGGAGAGAGATAGACTGGGAGTGGGAGACTAGGAGACTGAGATACTGGGAGAGGGAGAGAGATAGACTGGGAGTGGGAGACTAGGAGACTGAGATACTGGGAGAGGGAGAGAGATAGACTGGGAGTGGGAGACTAGGAGACTGAGATACTGGGAGAGGGAGAGAGATAGACTGGGAGTGGGAGACTAGGAGACTGAGATACTGGGAGAGGGAGAGAGATAGACTGGGAGTGGGAGACTAGGAGACTGAGATACTGGGAGAGGGAGAGAGATAGACTGGGAGTGGGAGACTAGGAGACTGAGATACTGGGAGAGGGAGAGAGATAGACTGGGAGTGGGAGACTAGGAGACTGAGATACTGGGAGAGGGAGAGAGATAGACTGGGAGTGGGAGACTAGGAGACTGAGATACTGGGAGAGGGAGAGAGATAGACTGGGAATGGGAGACTAGGAGACTGAGATACTGGGAGAGGGAGAGAGATAGACTGACTGACTGGAGTTTGATAATAGATGTTGTTGAAGCACAGCTGTTTATTTACTGCCTTGGAGAAGAGCCAGATGCAGTTTGTGTGTTTTCTCCTGTTCTGTCCTGTGCTCTGTTTTCTCTGGTTATTCTATGCTCCAACCTGTTCTGTCCTGTGCTCCTGCCTCTAACCTGTTCTGTGCTGTGCTCCTGCCTCTAACCTGTTCTGTCCTGTGCTCCTGCCTCTAACCTGTTCTGTGCTGTGCTCCTGCCTCTAACCTGTTCTGTCCTGTGCTCCTGCCTCTAACCTGTTCTGTACTGTGCTCCTGCCTCCAACCTGTTCTGTACTGTGCTCCTGCCTCCAACCTGTTCTGTACTGTGCTCCTGCCTCCAACCTGTTCTGTACTGTGCTCCTGCCTCCAACCTGTTCTGTCCTGTGCTCCTGCCTCCAACCTGTTCTGTACTGTGCTCCTGCATCCACCCTGTTCTGTACTGTGTTCCTGCCTCTAACCTGTTCTGTACTGTGCTCCTGCCTCTAACCTGTTCTGAACGGTGCTCCTGCCTCTAACCTGTTCTGAACGGTGCTCCTGCCTCTAACCTGTTCTGTACTGTGCTCCTGCCTCCAACCTGTTCTGTACTGTGCTCCTGCCTCTAACCTGTTCTGTACTGTGCTCCTGCCTCTAACCTGTTCTGTACTGTGCTCCTGCCTCTAACCTGTTCTGTCCTGTGCTCCTGCCTCCAACCTGTTCTGTACTGTGCTCCTGCCTCTAACCTGTTCTGTACTGTGCTCCTGCCTCTAACCTGTTCTGTACTGTGCTCCTGCCTCTAACCTGTTCTGTACTGTGCTCCTGCCTCTAACCTGTTCTGTACTGTGCTCCTGTCTCCAACCTGTTCTGTACTGTGCTCCTGCCTCCAACCTGTTCTGCCATGTGCTGTAATACACAGTAATACACAGTGTCATGACAGATGGCCAGTTCGGTGTAATAATACACAGTGTCATGACAGATGGCCAGTTCGGTGTAATAATACACAGTGTCATGACAGATGGCCAGTTCGGTGTAATAATACACAGTGCCATGACAGATGGCCAGTTCGGTGTAGTAATACACAGTGTCATGACAGATGGCCAGTTCAGTGTAATAATACACAGTGTCATGACAGATGGCCAGTTCAGTGTAATAATACACAGTGTCATGGAGAGAGGAGGAGCTGTCGGTCATCAACACAGGTCCCATACTAGATACCACTGCATACCTGTTACCTTAGACACAGCAAGCCACATCCCATAATTACACTGATTCCTCCTTTGTGGTGAAGTCCTTTTCTATTAGATGCTACATCTCCACAGAGTGTCTCAGATACCTGTAGAGGTTGTTATTATTACCTGGTCTAGTACTATACACACCTGTAGAGGTTGTTATTATTACCTATAGTACTATACACACCTGTAGAGGTTGTTATTATTACCTATAGTACTATACACACCTGTAGAGGTTGTTATTATTACCTATAGTACTATACATACCTGTAGAGGTTGTTATTATTACCTGGTCTAGTACTATACATACCTGTAGAGGTTGTTATTATTACCTATAGTACTATACATACCTGTAGAGGTTGTTATTATTACCTATAGTACTATACATACCTGTAGAGGTTGTTATTATTACCTATAGTACTATACACACCTGTAGAGGTTGTTATTATTACCTGGTCTAGTACTATACATACCTGTAGAGGTTGTTATTATTACCTATAGTACTGTACATACCTGTAGAGGTTGTTATTATTACCTATAGTACTATACACACCTGTAGAGGTTGTTATTATTACCTGGTCTAGTACTATACATACCTGTAGAGGTTGTTATTATTACCTATAGTACTGTACATACCTGTAGAGGTTGTTATTATTACCTATAGTACTGTACATACCTGTAGAGGTTGTTATTATTACCTGGTCTAGTACTATACATACCTGTAGAGGTTGTTATTATTACCTATAGTACTGTACACACCTGTAGAGGTTGTTATTATTACCTATAGTACTATACATACCTGTAGAGGTTGTTATTATTACCTATAGTACTGTACATACCTGTAGAGGTTGTTATTATTACCTATAGTACTGTACATACCTGTAGAGGTTGTTATTATTACCTATAGTACTGTACATACCTGTAGAGGTTGTTATTATTACCTATAGTACTGTACATACCTGTAGAGGTTGTTATTATTACCTATAGTACTGTACATACCTGTAGAGGTTGTTATTATTACCTATAGTACTGTGCACACCTGTAGAGGTTGTTATTATTACCTATAGTACTGTACATACCTGTAGAGGTTGTTATTATTACCTATAGTACTGTACATACCTGTAGAGGTTGTTATTATTACCTATAGTACTGTACATACCTGTAGAGGTTGTTATTATTACCTATAGTACTATACATACCTGTAGAGGTTGTTATTATTACCTATAGTACTGTACATACCTGTAGAGGTTGTTATTATTACCTATAGTACTATACATACCTGTAGAGGTTGTTATTATTACCTATAGTACTATACATACCTGTAGAGGTTGTTATTATTACCTATAGTACTGTACATACCTGTAGAGGTTGTTATTATTACCTATAGTACTATACATACCTGTAGAGGTTGGTATTATTACCTATAGTACTATACATACCTGTAGAGGTTGGTATTATTACCTATAGTACTGTACATACCTGTAGAGGTTGTTATTATTACCTATAGTACTGTACATACCTGTAGAGGTTGTTATTATTACCTGGTCTAGTACTATACATACCTGTAGAGGTTGTTATTATTACCTATAGTACTATACATACCTGTAGAGGTTGTTATTATTACCTGGTCTAGTACTGTACATACCTGTAGAGGTTGTTATTATTACCTATAGTACTGTACATACCTGTAGAGGTTGTTATTATTACCTATAGTACTGTACATACCTGTAGAGGTTGTTATTATTACCTATAGTACTGTACATACCTGTAGAGGTTGTTATTATTACCTATAGTACTGTACATACCTGTAGAGGTTGGTATTATTACCTATAGTACTGTACATACCTGTAGAGGTTGTTATTATTACCTATAGTACTGTACATACCTGTAGAGGTTGTTATTATTACCTATAGTACTGTACATACCTGTAGAGGTTGTTATTATTACCTATAGTACTGTACATACCTGTAGAGGTTGTTATTATTACCTATAGTACTATACATACCTGTAGAGGTTGTTATTATTACCTGGTCTAGTACTATACATACCTGTAGAGGTTGTTATTATTACCTATAGTACTGTACATACCTGTAGAGGTTGTTATTATTACCTATAGTACTATACATACCTGTAGAGGTTGTTATTATTACCTATAGTACTATACATACCTGTAGAGGTTGTTATTATTACCTGGTCTAGTACTATACATACCTGTAGAGGTTGTTATTATTACCTATAGTACTGTACATACCTGTAGAGGTTGTTATTATTACCTATAGTACTGTACACACCTGTAGAGGTTGTTATTATTACCTGGTCTAGTACTATACATACCTGTAGAGGTTGTTATTATTACCTATAGTACTGTACATACCTGTAGAGGTTGTTATTATTACCTATAGTACTATACATACCTGTAGAGGTTGTTATTATTACCTGGTCTAGTACTATACATACCTGTAGAGGTTGTTATTATTACCTATAGTACTATACATACCTGTAGAGGTTGTTATTATTACCTATAGTACTATACATACCTGTAGAGGTTGTTATTATTACCTGGTCTAGTACTATACACACCTGTAGAGGTTGTTATTATTACCTATAGTACTGTACATACCTGTAGAGGTTGTTATTATTACCTATAGTACTGTACATACCTGTAGAGGTTGTTATTATTACCTATAGTACTGTACATACCTGTAGAGGTTGTTATTATTACCTATAGTACTGTACATACCTGTAGAGGTTGTTATTATTACCTATAGTACTATACATACCTGTAGAGGTTGTTATTATTACCTATTGTACTATACATACCTGTAGAGGTTGTTATTATTACCTATAGTACTGTACATACCTGTAGAGGTTGTTATTATTACCTATAGTACTGTACATACCTGTAGAGGTTGTTATTATTACCTATAGTACTATACATACCTGTAGAGGTTGTTATTATTACCTATAGTACTGTACATACCTGTAGAGGTTGTTATTATTACCTATAGTACTGTACATACCTGTAGAGGTTGGTATTATTACCTATAGTACTGTACATACCTGTAGAGGTTGTTATTATTACCTGGTCTAGTACTATACATACCTGTAGAGGTTGTTATTATTACCTATAGTACTGTACATACCTGTAGAGGTTGTTATTATTACCTATAGTACTATACATACCTGTAGAGGTTGTTATTATTACCTATAGTACTGTACATACCTGTAGAGGTTGTTATTATTACCTATAGTACTGTACATACCTGTAGAGGTTGGTATTATTACCTATAGTACTGTACATACCTGTAGAGGTTGTTATTATTACCTATAGTACTATACACACCTGTAGAGGTTGTTATTATTACCTATAGTACTATACACACCTGTAGAGGTTGTTATTATTACCTATAGTACTATACATACCTGTAGAGGTTGTTATTATTACCTGGTCTAGTACTATACATACCTGTAGAGGTTGTTATTATTACCTATAGTACTATACACACCTGTAGAGGTTGTTATTATTACCTATAGTACTATACACACCTGTAGAGGTTGTTATTATTACCTATAGTACTATACACACCTGTAGAGGTTGTTATTATTACCTATAGTACTATACACACCTGTAGAGGTTGTTATTATTACCTATAGTACTATACATACCTGTAGAGGTTGTTATTATTACCTATAGTACTATACATACCTGTAGAGGTTGTTATTATTACCTATAGTACTATACATACCTGTAGAGGTTGTTATTATTACCTATAGTACTATACATACCTGTAGAGGTTGTTATTATTACCTATAGTACTATACATACCTGTAGAGGTTGTTATTATTACCTATAGTACTATACATACCTGTAGAGGTTGTTATTATTACCTATAGTACTATACATACCTGTAGAGGTTGTTATTATTACCTATAGTACTATACATACCTGTAGAGGTTGTTATTATTACCTATAGTACTGTACATACCTGTAGAGGTTGTTATTATTACCTATAGTACTGTACATACCTGTAGAGGTTGTTATTATTACCTATAGTACTGTACATACCTGTAGAGGTTGTTATTATTACCTATAGTACTATACATACCTGTAGAGGTTGTTATTATTACCTATAGTACTATACATACCTGTAGAGGTTGTTATTATTACCTATAGTACTATACATACCTGTAGAGGTTGTTATTATTACCTATAGTACTATACACACCTGTAGAGGTTGTTATTATTACCTATAGTACTGTACATACCTGTAGAGGTTGTTATTATTACCTATAGTACTATACATACCTGTAGAGGTTGTTATTATTACCTGGTCTAGTACTATACATACCTGTAGAGGTTGTTATTATTACCTATAGTACTATACATACCTGTAGAGGTTGTTATTATTACCTATAGTACTATACATACCTGTAGAGGTTGTTATTATTACCTATAGTACTATACATACCTGTAGAGGTTGTTATTATTACCTATAGTACTATACATACCTGTAGAGGTTGTTATTATTACCTATAGTACTGTACATACCTGTAGAGGTTGTTATTATTACCTATAGTACTGTACATACCTGTAGAGGTTGTTATTATTACCTATAGTACTATACATACCTGTAGAGGTTGTTATTATTACCTATAGTACTGTACATACCTGTAGAGGTTGTTATTATTACCTATAGTACTATACATACCTGTAGAGGTTGTTATTATTACCTATAGTACTATACATACCTGTAGAGGTTGTTATTATTACCTATAGTACTGTACATACCTGTAGAGGTTGTTATTATTACCTATAGTACTATACATACCTGTAGAGGTTGTTATTATTACCTATAGTACTATACATACCTGTAGAGGTTGTTATTATTACCTATAGTACTGTACATACCTGTAGAGGTTGTTATTATTACCTATAGTACTGTACATACCTGTAGAGGTTGTTATTATTACCTATAGTACTGTACATACCTGTAGAGGTTGTTATTATTACCTATAGTACTATACATACCTGTAGAGGTTGTTATTATTACCTATAGTACTATACATACCTGTAGAGGTTGTTATTATTACCTATAGTACTATACATACCTGTAGAGGTTGTTATTATTACCTATAGTACTATACACACCTGTAGAGGTTGTTATTATTACCTATAGTACTGTACATACCTGTAGAGGTTGTTATTATTACCTATAGTACTATACATACCTGTAGAGGTTGTTATTATTACCTGGTCTAGTACTATACATACCTGTAGAGGTTGTTATTATTACCTATAGTACTATACATACCTGTAGAGGTTGTTATTATTACCTATAGTACTATACATACCTGTAGAGGTTGTTATTATTACCTATAGTACTATACATACCTGTAGAGGTTGTTATTATTACCTATAGTACTATACATACCTGTAGAGGTTGTTATTATTACCTATAGTACTGTACATACCTGTAGAGGTTGTTATTATTACCTATAGTACTGTACATACCTGTAGAGGTTGTTATTATTACCTATAGTACTATACATACCTGTAGAGGTTGTTATTATTACCTATAGTACTGTACATACCTGTAGAGGTTGTTATTATTACCTATAGTACTGTACATACCTGTAGAGGTTGTTATTATTACCTATAGTACTATACATACCTGTAGAGGTTGTTATTATTACCTATAGTACTGTACATACCTGTAGAGGTTGTTATTATTACCTATAGTACTGTACATACCTGTAGAGGTTGTTATTATTACCTATAGTACTGTACATACCTGTAGAGGTTGTTATTATTACCTATAGTACTGTACATACCTGTAGAGGTTGTTATTATTACCTATAGTACTGTACATACCTGTAGAGGTTGTTATTATTACCTATAGTACTGTACATACCTGTAGAGGTTGTTATTATTACCTATAGTACTGTACATACCTGTAGAGGTTGTTATTATTACCTATAGTACTGTACATACCTGTAGAGGTTGTTATTATTACCTATAGTACTATACATACCTGTAGAGGTTGTTATTATTACCTATAGTACTGTACATACCTGTAGAGGTTGTTATTATTACCTATAGTACTGTACATACCTGTAGAGGTTGTTATTATTACCTATAGTACTATACATACCTGTAGAGGTTGTTATTATTACCTATAGTACTGTACATACCTGTAGAGGTTGTTATTATTACCTATAGTACTGTACATACCTGTAGAGGTTGTTATTATTACCTATAGTACTATACATACCTGTAGAGGTTGTTATTATTACCTATAGTACTATACATACCTGTAGAGGTTGTTATTATTACCTATAGTACTGTACATACCTGTAGAGGTTGTTATTATTACCTATAGTACTATACATACCTGTAGAGGTTGTTATTATTACCTATAGTACTGTACACACCTGTAGAGGTTGTTATTATTACCTATAGTACTGTACATACCTGTAGAGGTTGTTATTATTACCTATAGTACTATACATACCTGTAGAGGTTGTTATTATTACCTATAGTACTATACATACCTGTAGAGGTTGTTATTATTACCTATAGTACTGTACATACCTGTAGAGGTTGTTATTATTACCTATAGTACTGTACATACCTGTAGAGGTTGTTATTATTACCTATAGTACTATACATACCTGTAGAGGTTGTTATTATTACCTATAGTACTGTACATACCTGTAGAGGTTGTTATTATTACCTATAGTACTGTACATACCTGTAGAGGTTGTTATTATTACCTATAGTACTATACATACCTGTAGAGGTTGTTATTATTACCTATAGTACTGTACATACCTGTAGAGGTTGTTATTATTACCTATAGTACTGTACATACCTGTAGAGGTTGTTATTATTACCTATAGTACTATACATACCTGTAGAGGTTGTTATTATTACCTATAGTACTATACATACCTGTAGAGGTTGTTATTATTACCTATAGTACTGTACATACCTGTAGAGGTTGTTATTATTACCTATAGTACTATACATACCTGTAGAGGTTGTTATTATTACCTATAGTACTGTACACACCTGTAGAGGTTGTTATTATTACCTATAGTACTGTACATACCTGTAGAGGTTGTTATTATTACCTATAGTACTATACATACCTGTAGAGGTTGTTATTATTACCTATAGTACTGTACATACCTGTAGAGGTTGTTATTATTACCTGGTCTAGTACTATACATACCTGTAGAGGTTGTTATTATTACCTATAGTACTGTACATACCTGTAGAGGTTGTTATTATTACCTATAGTACTATACATACCTGTAGAGGTTGTTATTATTACCTATAGTACTATACATACCTGTAGAGGTTGTTATTATTACCTATAGTACTATACATACCTGTAGAGGTTGTTATTATTACCTATAGTACTATACATACCTGTAGAGGTTGTTATTATTACCTGGTCTAGTACTATACATACCTGTAGAGGTTGTTATTATTACCTATAGTACTGTACACACCTGTAGAGGTTGTTATTATTACCTATAGTACTATACATACCTGTAGAGGTTGTTATTATTACCTATAGTACTATACATACCTGTAGAGGTTGTTATTATTACCTATAGTACTGTACATACCTGTAGAGGTTGTTATTATTACCTATAGTACTATACATACCTGTAGAGGTTGTTATTATTACCTATAGTACTATACATACCTGTAGAGGTTGTTATTATTACCTATAGTACTGTACATACCTGTAGAGGTTGTTATTATTACCTATAGTACTGTACATACCTGTAGAGGTTGTTATTATTACCTATAGTACTGTACATACCTGTAGAGGTTGTTATTATTACCTATAGTACTGTACATACCTGTAGAGGTTGTTATTATTACCTATAGTACTGTACATACCTGTAGAGGTTGTTATTATTACCTATAGTACTGTACATACCTGTAGAGGTTGTTATTATTACCTATAGTACTATACATACCTGTAGAGGTTGTTATTATTACCTATAGTACTATACATACCTGTAGAGGTTGTTATTATTACCTATAGTACTGTACATACCTGTAGAGGTTGTTATTATTACCTATAGTACTGTACATACCTGTAGAGGTTGTTATTATTACCTATAGTACTATACATACCTGTAGAGGTTGTTATTATTACCTATAGTACTATACATACCTGTAGAGGTTGTTATTATTACCTATAGTACTGTACATACCTGTAGAGGTTGTTATTATTACCTATAGTACTATACACACCTGTAGAGGTTGTTATTATTACCTATAGTACTGTACATACCTGTAGAGGTTGTTATTATTACCTATAGTACTATACATACCTGTAGAGGTTGTTATTATTACCTATAGTACTGTACATACCTGTAGAGGTTGTTATTATTACCTATAGTACTATACATACCTGTAGAGGTTGTTATTATTACCTACAGTACTGTACATACCTGTAGAGGTTGTTATTATTACCTATAGTACTGTACATACCTGTAGAGGTTGTTATTATTACCTATAGTACTGTACATACCTGTAGAGGTTGTTATTATTACCTATAGTACTATACATACCTGTAGAGGTTGGTATTATTACCTATAGTACTATACATACCTGTAGAGGTTGGTATTATTACCTATAGTACTGTACATACCTGTAGAGGTTGTTATTATTACCTATAGTACTATACATACCTGTAGAGGTTGTTATTATTACCTATAGTACTGTACATACCTGTAGAGGTTGTTATTATTACCTATAGTACTGTACATACCTGTAGAGGTTGTTATTATTACCTATAGTACTATACATACCTGTAGAGGTTGTTATTATTACCTATAGTACTATACATACCTGTAGAGGTTGTTATTATTACCTATAGTACTGTACATACCTGTAGAGGTTGTTATTATTACCTATAGTACTATACATACCTGTAGAGGTTGTTATTATTACCTATAGTACTGTACATACCTGTAGAGGTTGTTATTATTACCTATAGTACTATACATACCTGTAGAGGTTGTTATTATTACCTATAGTACTGTACATACCTGTAGAGGTTGTTATTATTACCTATAGTACTGTACATACCTGTAGAGGTTGTTATTATTACCTATAGTACTATACATACCTGTAGAGGTTGTTATTATTACCTATAGTACTGTACACACCTGTAGAGGTTGTTATTATTACCTATAGTACTGTACACACCTGTAGAGGTTGTTATTATTACCTATAGTACTGTACATACCTGTAGAGGTTGTTATTATTACCTATAGTACTGTACACACCTGTAGAGGTTGTTATTATTACCTATAGTACTGTACACTCCTGTAGAGGTCCACCCCTGAATGACTTTAAACATTTTAAAAAATGAAGGTTTTGGACTGGCCTAGTCAAAGTCCGGACTTGAATCCGATCGAGATGCTGTGGCGTGGCCTTAAAAAGGCGGTTCATGCATGAAAAGCCTCCAATGTGGCTGAATAAAAACAATTCTGCAAAGAAGAGTTGGTCAAAAGTACTCCACAGCGATGTGAAAGACTAAATGCCTGTTATCACCAACGCTGGATTTCTGCAGAGGCACAACCAGTTATTAGGTTTAGGGGGCAATTACTTTATCACACAGGGCCATGAAGGTCCGGATATCTTTTTTTCCCCTAAATAAATACAATGATCACTTAAACGGCATTTTGTGTTTACTTGGGTTATCTTTGTGTCATTTTAAAATGTGTTTGATGATCGGAAAGGTTTTGTCACGTCCGTTGAAAGATGGATTGGACCAAGGTGCAGCGTTGTAGGCGTACATTTGACTTTTAATTTAAATGACACCGAAAAAACAACAAAATACAAAACACGAATGTAAAGCAGAAAGCAACTACACACAAACAAAGATCCCACAACTAAAGATGGAAAAAAGGGCTGCCTAAGTATGATCCCCAATCAGAGACAACGATGGACAGCTGCCTCTGATTGGGAACCATACTCGGCCTAACAAAGAAATTGAAAAACTAGATTGGCCCACCCAAATCACACCCTGACCTAACCAAATAGAGAAATAAAAAGGCTCTCTGAGGGCGTGACACATTTAAATGTGACAAATGTGAAGAAAAAAAAAGAAATCAGGAAGTGGGCAAATACTTGTTCACAGCTCTGTACACGGTGAGGTAACAATGTACACATGGTTAAAGTACACAAGGGAAAATAAATAAGCATAAATATGGGTTGTATTTACAATGGTGTTTGTTCTTCACTGGTTGCCCTTTTCTTATGGCAACAGGTCACACATCTTGCTGCTGTGATGGAACACTGTGGAATTTCACCCAGTAGATATGGGAGTTATATCTCTGGGTCTTTCATCTCCAGGTCTCTCTCCGGATCTTTCCATCAGTCTATCAATCTATTTCTCTTCCACAGCAGCTTACCCAGTCAGTCAGCTGTATCAACAACCAATACTGCATAATGGAACCTGCAGAACTACATGCCTGCATCCCAAATGGCACCATGTTCCCTGTAAAGTGCTCCACTGTTGCCCAGGGCCCAAAGGACACTATATAGGGAATAGGGAGCCAGTTGAGACGTATACCGTGTTTGCAGACTAGGGGTCTTAAAGTAGTTCAGCACAAAGGAACCCAACTGCAATAACAATAGGCCCCTATTGCAGCAAAAGCAGAATCCCCTCAAACTATCAGCCCTTTATCCACCTCTTGGAGATGGATAAAAGGCTTTGGTTAGCCATTATGGATGACCTTAGGCTCTACCAATACCAATACTACTCCCTGCAATGCTACACCTCCCTTATATGGGGCGGCAGGCAGCCTAGTGGTTAGAGGCAGGGTAGCCTAGTGGTTAGAGGCAGGGTAGCCTAGTGGTTAGATGAAGGGTAGCCTAGTGGTTAGAGGCAGGGTAGACTAGTGGTTAGAGGCAGGTATCCTAGTGGTTAGAGGCATGGTAGCCTAGTGGTTAGAGGCAGGGTAGCCTAGTGGTTAGAGGCAAGGTAGCCTAGTGGTTAGAGGCAGGTAGCCTAGTGGTTAGAGGCAGGTAGCCTAGTGGTTAGAGGCATGTAGCCTAGTGGTTAGAGGCAGGTAGCCTAGTGGTTAGATGCAGGTAGCCTAGTGGTTAGAGGCAGGTAGCCTAGTGGTTAGAGGCAGGGTAGCCTAGTGGTTAGAGGCAGGGTATCCTAGTGGTTAGAGGCAGGATAGCCTAGTGGTTAGAGGCAGGGTAGCCTAGTGGTTAGATGCATGGTAGCCTAGTGGTTAGAGGCAGGGTATCCTAGTGGTTAGAGGCAGGTAGCCTAATGGTTAGAGGCAGGGTAGCCTAGTGGTTAGAGGCAGGGTAGCCTAGTGGTTAGAGGCAGGGTAGCCTAGTGGTTAGAGGCAGGGTAGCCTAGTGGTTAGAGGCAGGATAGCCTAGTGGTTAGATGCAGGGTAGCCTAGTGGTTAGAGGCAGGGTAGCCTAGTGGTTATAGTCTCCTCTTTAGTTCTGATAGTCTCCTCTTTAGAGTTCCTATAGTGTCCTCTTTAGAGTTCCTATAGTCTCCTCTTTAGAGTTCCTATAATCTCCTCTTTAGAGTCCCTATAGTCTCCTCTTTAGAGTCCCTATAGTCTCCTCTTTAGAGTCCCTATAGTCTCCTCTTTAGAGTCCCTATAGTCTCCTCTTTAGAGTCCCTATAGTCTCCTCTTTAGAGTCCCTATAGTCTCCTCTTTAGACCTTCTCTGTCTGCGTTCCAGCAGCACTCCACATCTCAACACAAACCTGCCTGGTTGAGTATCTGAAAGACTGTAATGTAATGTACTGGAGGTGTCTGTGTTGTTTGTGTAGTCTGCGTAGTCAGCCCACATGTGTCAGGAAGTTAAGAGCCACTGTGGGAGATGCTCTAACCAGCTCAGATCCAGTTTGGCTGGGAATGAGAGTCTGGATCTCTCTCTCCTTCCCTTGGTACTATAGGCCATATCACAGCCTCTCTCTCCTTCCCTTGGTACTATAGGCCATATCACAGCCTCTCTCTCCTTCCCTTGGTACTATAGGCCATATCACAGCCTCTCTCTCCTTCCCTTGGCACTATAGGCATATCACAGCCCCTCTCTCCTTCCCTTGGTGCTGTAGGCCATATCACAGCCCCTCTCTCCTTCCCTTGGCACTATAGGCATATCACAGCCCCTCTCTCCTTCCCTTGGCACTATAGGCATATCACAGCCCCTCTCTCCTTCCCTTGGCACTATAGGCATATCACAGCCCCTCTCTCCTTCCCTTGGTGCTGTAGGCATATCACAGCCCCTCTCTCCTTCCCTTGGTACTATAGGCCATATCACAGCATCTCTCTCCTTCCCTTGGTACTATAGGCCATATCACAGCCCCTCTCTCCTCTCTCTCTCCTTCCCTTGGTACTATAGGCCATATCACAGCCTCTCTCTCTCCTTCCCTTGGTACTATAGGCCATATCACAGCCTCTCTCTCCTTCCCTTGGTACTATAGGCCATATCACAGCCTCTCTCTCCTTCCCTTGGTACTATAGGCCATATCACAGCCTCTCTCTCCTCTCTCTCCTTCCCTTGGTACTATAGGCCATATCACAGCCTCTCTCTCCTCTCTCTCTCCTTCCCTTGGTACTATAGGCCATATCACAGCCTCTCTCTCCTTCCCTTGGTACTATAGGCCATATCACAGCCTCTCTCTCCTCTCCTTCCCTTGGTACTATAGGCCATATCACAGCATCTCTCTCTCTCCTTCCCTTGGTACTATAGGCCATATCACAGCATCTCTCTCTCTCCTTCCCTTGGTACTATAGGCCATATCACAGCCTCTCTCTCCTTCCCTTGGTACTATAGGCCATATCACAGTCTCTCTCTCCTTCCCTTGGTACTATAGGCCATATCACAGCATCTCTCTCTCTCCTTCCCTTGGTACTATAGGCCATATCACAGCCTCTCTCTCTCTCTCCTTCCCTTGGTGCTGTAGGCCATATCACAGCCTCTCTCTCCTCTCTCTCCTTCCCTTGGTACTATAGGCCATATCACAGCCTCTCTCTCTCTCCTTCCCTTGGTGCTGTAGGCCATATCACAGCCTCTCTCTCTCTCCTTCCCTTGGTGCTGTAGGCCATATCACAGCCTCTCTCTCTCTCCTTCCCTTGGTGCTGTAGGCCATATCACAGCCTCTCTCTCTCTCCTTCCCTTGGTGCTGTAGGCCATATCACAGCCTCTCTCTCCTCTCTCTCTCCTTCCCTTGGTACTATAGGCCATATCACAGCCTCTCTCTCCTCTCTCTCTCCTTCCCTTGGTACTATAGGCCATATCACAGCCTCTCTCCTCTCTCTCTCCTTCCCTTGGTACTATAGGCCATATCACAGCCTCTCTCTCCTCTCTCTCTCCTTCCCTTGGTACTTTAGGCCATATCACAGCATCTCTCTCCTTCCCTTGGTACTATAGGCCATATCACAGCCTCTCTCTCTCTCCCTTGGTACTATAGGCCATATCACGGTCTCTCTCTCTCGCTGGAGTCTGTGCCTCTGATTCTAGTTGACTCTTCCATCTCCTCTATCCATTATCTCCACAGAGAACTGAGTAGAGTTCCCCAGAATAGTTGACTCCTGAATAGAGTCGGGAGGGGGAATAGTTGACTCCTACATCTCCTCTGCCCATGATCTCCACAGAGGGCTCAGTACATTGACTGTATCCCAAATTGCACCAAATTCCCTAAATAGTGCACTACTTTTGACCAGGGCCAAAATGAAGGCACTATACAGGAGAATAGGCTGCAATAGGCTGGGTAAGGGGAAAGGGGATGTGATTGGGTAAGGGGAAAGGGGATGTGATTGGGTAAGGGGAAAGGAGATGTGATTGGGTAAGGGGATGTGATTGGGTAAGGGGAAAGGGGATGTGATTGGGTAAGGGGAAAGGAGATGTGATTGGGTAAGGGGAAAGGGGATGTGATTGGGTAAGGGAAAAGGGGATGTGATTGGGTAAGGGGAAAGGAGATGTGATTGGGTAAGGGAAAAGGGCCTGTGATTGGCTAAGGGGAAAGGAGCAGGTGTGTCTTCTGATTAGCGCCTGCTTAGCGACTGATTAGGGAATGATGATTGCCACCTGTGCGTAGGGGGAGAAGGAGAGAAACACACACAGCGTATCGGTAACATATGTTGCTTTGCACCTTGGGAGGTAATGACATGTTCCTGATGAACAGATGTGGACCGGGCCTGTGGTGGTCATTAAGACATGTACATGTGTTACTGTAGAGGGAAGGGGGTCAATGTAAATGTGTTAGTTACTGTAGACGGAATGGAGGGGGTCAATGTAAATGTGTTAGTTACTGTTAGTTACTGTAGGTCAATGTAAATGTGTTAGTTACTATAGAGGGAATGGGGTCAATGTGTTAGTTACTGTTAGTTACTGTAGGTCAATGTAAATGTGTTAGTTACTGTTAGTTACTGTAGGTCAATGTAAATGTGTTAGTTACTATAGAGGGAATGGGGTCAATGTGTTAGTTACTGTAGAGGGGTCAATGTGTTAGTTACTGTAGACGGAATGGAGGGGGTCAATGTAAATGTGTTAGTTACTGTAGACGGAAGGGGGTCAATGTGTTAGTTACTGTTAGTTACTGTAGGTCAATGTAAATGTGTTAGTTACTGTTAGTTACTGTAGGTCAATGTAAATGTGTTAGTTACTATAGAGGGAATGGGGTCAATGTGTTAGTTACTGTTAGTTACTGTAGGTCAATGTAAATGTGTTAGTTACTGTAGGTCAATGTAAATGTGTTAGTTACTATAGAGGGAATGGGGTCAATGTGTTAGTTACTGTAGAGGGGTCAATGTGTTAGTTACTGTAGAGGGAAGGGGGTCAATGTGTTAGTTACTATAGAGGGAAGGGGGTCAATGTAAATGTGTTAGTTACTGTAGAGGGAAGGGGGTCAATGTAAATGTGTTAGTTACTGTATTGGGAAGGGGGTCAATGTAAATCTGTTAGTTACTATAGAGGGAAGGGGGTCAACGTAAATGTGTTAGTTACTATAGAGGGAGGGGGGTCGATGTAAATGTGTTAGTTACTGTAGAGGGAAGGGGGCCAATGTAAATGTGTTAGTTACTGTAGATGGAAGGGGGCCAATGTAAATGTGTTAGTTACTGTAGATAGAAGGGGGTCAATGTAAATGTGTTAGTTACTGTAGAGGGAAGGGGGTCAATGTGTTAGTTACTGTAGAGGGAAGGGGGTCAATGTAAATGTTTTAGTTACTATAGAGGGAAGGGGGTCAATGTAAATGTTTTAGATCAAAATGTCACGTTGCTTTGGAAAAGGCTGCCCATTTAACATAGCAACAGTAGACTTAACATTCAGATATAGTGACCGTCTCCTTGGATAACAGGGTCTGACAGGGTCTGCTTTTAGGGTGTCAGAGTGAGGGGGATAATGACAGTAAACACACTCTAAGAATAACAGTAGAGACTATCATTCCATCAGGCCAGATGGTCTAGAGATGTCTCTCTGTCGTTTAGGTCGGAGCCTCTACACACCACCGATCTCTGACTGTTGATGATCTGTAGCATTGATAACAGTGTTGTCCTGAGTTATACATGTCAACAGTTGATGTCGGTGATTGATGTTGGTTGGGCACATCTGCTCTCTTTGTCTCTACACACACACACACACACACACACACACACACACACACACACTGAGCTAAAGGGACAGAGTGGAAAAACCTGGTGTCTGAGAAATAAGAGGCCCCCAAGTGGATATCACTCTGTGTGGGTGCTGTGGATATCAGTCTGTCTGGGTGCTGTGGATATCACTCTGTGTGGGTGCTGTGGATATCAGTCTGTGTGGGTGCTGTGGATATCACTCTGTGTGGGTGCTGTGGATATCACTCTGTGTGGGTGCTGTGGATATCACTCTGTGTGGGTGCTGTGGATATCACTCTGTGTGGGTGCTGTGGATATCACTCTGTGTGGGTGCTGTGGATATCACTCTGTGTGGGTGTTGTGGATATCACTCTGTGTGGGTGTTGTGGATATCACTCTGTGTGGGTGCTGTGGATATCAGTATGTCTGGGTACTGTGGGTATCACTCTGTGTGGGTGCTGTGGATATCACTCTGTCTGGGTGCTGTGGGTATCATTATGTGTGGGTGCTGTGGGTATCACTCTGTGTGGGTGCTGTGGGTATCACTCTGTGTGGGTGCTGTGGGTATCACTCTGTCTGGGTGTATAATAACCAGACATGACCTGGTGTGTGTGTGTGTGTGTGTGTGTGTGTGTGTGTGTGTGTGTGTGTGTGTGTGTGTGTGTGTGCATTAGTCAATATACCTCATTCCCTCCTCCTAGAACAATGATCAGTCTTATGTTCCACGACACCTAAAAACCTATTGACTTTAACAGGGAAGAGAGAAAGAGTCTGTTTAATAATTCACACCACCCTTGATGCTACTAGGACTGGGGACAGAACCGTCCATCTGTTACGTTCTATGGCCTTGTGATACTGGTCTTCATGCCGTCTCCTTCATTTTCATCCTTGGGTGTTATCGCAAGACACAGACGATGAACCTTGTGTGCAATTAATTATACCTCTTCCCCAGAGAATAGTGATGGTATTGATACCTACTTACCCAGAGAATAGTTATGGTATTGATACCCCCTAACCCAGAGAATAGTTATGGTATTGATACCCCCTAACCCAGAGAATAGTTATGGTATTGATACCCACTTCCCCAGAGAATAGTTATGGTATTGATACCCACTTCCCCGGGGAATAGTTATGGTATTGATACCCACTTCCCCAGAGAATAGTTATGGTATTGATACCCACTTCCCCAGAGAATAGTTATGGTATTGATACCCCTAACCCAGAGAATAGTTATGGTATTGATACCCCCTAACCCAGAGAATAGTTATGGTATTGATACCCACTTCCCCAGAGAATAGTTATGGTATTGATACCCACTTCCCCAGAGAATAGTTATGGTATTGATACCCACTTCCCCAGAGAATAGTTATGGTATTGATACCCACTTCCCCAGAGAATAGTTATGGTATTGATACCCACTTCCCCAGAGAATAGTTATGGTATTGATACCCCCTAACCCAGAGAATAGTTAGGGTATTGATACCCCCTAACCCAGAGAATAGTTAGGGTATTGATACCCCCTAACCCAGAGAATAATTATGGTATTGATACCCCCTAACCCAGAGAATAGTTATGGTATTGATACCCCCTAACCCAGAGAATAGTTATGGTATTGATACCCCCTAACCCAGAGAATAGTTATGGTATTGATACCCCCTAACCCAGAGAATAGTTATGGTATTGATACCCACTTCCCCAGATAATAGTTATGGTATTGATACCCCCTAACCCAGAGAATAGTTATGGTATTGATACCCACTTCCCCAGATAATAGTTATGGTATTGATACCCCCTAACCCAGAGAATAGTTATGGTATTTGTGCCTATTAATTGCTCACGGCATCTAATACCTTGTATTAGAACCTATACTATAGCGTCCACAAATGTATAGAGAATATGGATGACTTAAAAACTTCTTAAGGATTGGTGGGTCCCCTGCGGGACGGTTGAGCTATCGTATGCTAATACGATTAGCATTAGGTTGAGCTAACGTGCTGTAGGCTAATGCAGTTAGCATGAGGTTGAGCTAACGTACTGTAGGCTAATGCAGTTAGCATGAGGTTGAGCTAACGTACTGTAGGCTAATGCAGTTAGCATGAGGTTGAGCTAACGTACTGTAGGCTAATGCAGTTAGCATGAGGTTGAGCTAACGTAGGCTAATGCAGTTAGCATGAGTTTGAGCTAACGTAGGCTAATGTGATTAGCATGAGGTTATAAGTAACAAGAACATTTCCCATGGCCGTAGACACATCTGATATGGGCAGAAAGCTTACACTCTTGTTAATCTAACTGCACTGTCCAATTTACAGGAACAACATTTACAGGAACTATTACCGTGAAATAATATCATGCTTTTGTTTGAGGAGGGTACACAGTTTTGAACATGACAAGTTATGAATAAACACATTAGGCACATTTGGGCAGTCTTGATACAACTTTTTGAACAGGTTCATTGGATCAGTTTAAAACTTTGCACATACACTGCTGCCATCTAGTGGCCAAAATGTTAATTACACCTGGGCTGGAATAATACATGATGGCCTTGCCTATCAAGGCCATAATATATATATATATATATATAGACTAGGCATGTTGCTGTTCTCTCTTTACACATGGTGACCTGCTTCATAGGTCTATAAGCTAGGCATGTTGCTGTTCTCTCTTCACACATGGTGACCTGCTTCATATATATATAGACTAGGCATGTTGCTCTCTTCAGACATGGTGACCTGCTTCATATATATATATATATATATATAGAATAGGCATGTTGCTGTTTTCTCTTTACACATGTTGACCTGCTTCAGGGCTCAACATGCAGCTCTCTCTCTTATCTCTGTCTCTCTCTCCTCTCTCTTCTCTCTCTTCTCTCTTTTCCTTCTCTGCCTTGTGAGTCAGCCCTTACTGGTTTGGATGCATCCCTGGGGTTGAGAGAGAGACAGAGAGAGAGAGAGAGAGAGAGAGAAGGATTTTAACTGTTTTTACCTCATTGTAAAACCACTAGAGGGCATACATCTCCCTCTACCGTCATCCCCCTCTCTCCCTCCTTCTCTCACTCTACCGTCATCCCTCTCTCTCCCTCCTTCTCTCACTCTACCTCCATCCATCTCTCTCTACCTTCATCCCTCTCTCTCCCTCCTACCTTCATCCCTCTCTCTCCCTCCTTCTACCTTCATCCATCTTTCTCCCTCCTTCTCTCCCTCTACCTCCACCTCTCTCTCACTCCTTCTATCCCCCTCTACCTCCATCCCTCTCTCTCACTCTACCTCCATCCCTCTCTCTCACTCCTTTTCTCCCTCTACCTTAATCCCTCTCTCTCACTCCTTCTCTCACTCTACCTCATCCATCTCTCTCACTCCTTCTCTCCCCATCTACCTACTTCTCTCTTTCTCACTCCTTCCTCTCCCTCTCCCTCTACCCCATCCCTCTCTCTCACTCCTTCTCTCCCTCCACCTCCATCCCTCTATCTACCTCATTCTCTCCCTCTACCTTCATCCATCTCTCTCACTCCTCTACCTTCATCCCTCTCTCTCTCACTCCTTCTCTCCCTCTACCTTCATCCCTCTCTCTCATTCCTTCTCTCCCTCTACCTCCATCCCTCTCTCTCCTTCCTCTCCCTCTACCTCCATACCTCTCTATCCTTCCTCTCCCTCTACCTCCATACCTCTCTCTCCTTCCTCTCCCTCTACCTCCATCCCTCCCTATCCTTCCTCTCCCTCTACCTCCATACCTCTCTCTCCTTCCTCTACCTCTACCTCCATCCCTCCCTATCCTTCCTCTCCCTCTACCTCCATACCTCTCTCTCCTTCCTCTACCTCCATCCATCCCTATCCTTCCTCTCCCTCTACCTCCATCCCTCCCTATCCTTCCTCTCCCTCTACCTCCATCCCTCTCTCTCCTTCCTCTCCCTCTACCTCCATACCTCCCTATCCTTCCTCTACCTCCATACCTCTCTCTCCTTCCTCTCCCTCTACCTCCATCCCTCCCTATCCTTCCTCTCCCTCTACCTCCATACCTCTCTATCCTTCCTCTCCCTCTACCTCCATACCTCTCTCTCCTTCCTCTCCCTCTACCTCCATCCCTCCCTATCCTTCCTCTCCCTCTACCTCCATCCCTTCCTCTCCCTCTACCTCCATCCCTCTCTCTCCTTCCTCTCCCTCTACCTCCATCCCTCCCTATCCTTCCTCTCCCTCTCTACCATTTCATTATTCATTCTCTTTGCCACACAGTTGTTTCCACAACAACTGGAGAATCTATAAAATGTGCAACAGGAGACCGACACGAGGCTGTAGGTTCTGTATACTCAACAACCCACAGCGTGTGTCCCAAATGGGCTCATATTCCATTTATAGTGCACCAGGCCCCATAAGACTCTGGTATAAGGTAGTGCCCCATAAGACTCTGGTATAGACTCTGGTTCCGTTTTGTCACCAAAGCCCCATATCATACCCACCACGGCGACCTGTACACTCTCGTTGGCTGGCCCTCGCTTCATACTCGTCGCCATACCCACTGGCTCCAGGTCATCTTCTCCAAGGTGGCATAGCAGTTCAGACGTCTTTTGTCCTCGTCTTGTCGTGTCCTGTATATATATATATTTACAACTTTTTCACATACATTTTATTTTTATTTTCCATCAACTCATCTTCAAAACACTCTCCTGCAACCCGCCTCACCAATGTATATTTATAAAAAAGTATTATTTACCTCAGATCTGTAATCCTCCAAGAAGCTAGCCAGAAGCTAATCCAGAAGCTAGTTGGCTCCTTTACTGGCAAGTCGTTGGTGTTCAGCTAACCACGGTTTGTGGTCATCGGCTATCCTTTGGCTCGAAAGTCTATCGCCAGTTCTGTACGGCGCAGCGCGGCTCGGAGCGGAGCATACCGGACCAATTTTTCTCTCCATGTCCCTGGATTTCGACTGCTCTCTGGACATTCATGCCCGGATCTCACAGCTAGCTAGCTGCTATCCGTGTGACTATCGGCCTTCGTCGATTCCGGAGCAAACATCAATTGTTCCGGAGCTAGCAAGCTCCGTCAATCACTCCTGAGTTCCATCAATCGCACCTGGGCTGCAGTCGCCTATCCGGACCCGTTTTGCTGCCTTCGCGGAGCCCCACCGGGCCTTCACAACTGGACTGCCGACGTTATCTACCCGAAGGAGTTATTTGGCTGGCTCCTCCGTCGCGACGTTACCTGAACGCCCATCTGCGGCCTGCTAACCGTTAGCTGTCTTACCGGCTGCTTTTTTATTATTATTATTATTATTATGTTTTCTTCTCGGGCCTCTATAACTATATCTATTGTTTTTATTTTTGTTGTTGTGTGATTTGGATTGATCCCCTCTACCACACGGAACCCCACTAATCTACTGACGGAGCGCAGGAGGTGGCTAACAACAGACCTCCATCCTATGCTAGCTTGCTACCGATGCCCTGGCTAGCTGTCTAAATCACCAACCAACCTCTCCACTCACCGGACCCTTTTGATCACTCGACTAAGCATGCCTCTCCTTAATGTCAATATGTCTTGTCCATTTCTGTTCTGGTTAGTGTTTATTGGCTTATTTCACTGTAGAGCCTCTAGTCCTGCTCACTATACCTTATCCAACCTATTAGTTCCACCACCCACACATGCAATGACATCTCCTGGTTTCAACGATGTTTCTAGAGACAATATCTCTCTCTTCATCACTCAATACCTAGGTTTACCTCCACTGTATTCACATCCTACCATACATTTGTCTGTACATTACACCTTGATGCTATTTTATCGCCCCCAGAAACCTCCTTTTACTCTATGTTCCAGACGTTCTAGACGACCAATTCTCATAGCTTTTAGCCGTACCCTTATTCTACTCCTCCTATGTTCCTCTGGCGATGTAGAGGTGAATCCAGGCCCTGCAGTGCCTAGCTCCACTCCTATTCCCCAGGCGCTCTCTTTTGACGACTTCTGTAACCGTAATAGCCTTGGTTTCATGCATGTTAACATTAGAAGCCTCCTCCCTAAGTTTGTTCTATTCAGTGCTTTAGCACACTCTGCCAACCCGGATGTTCTAGCTGTGTCTGAATCCTGGCTTAGGAAGACCACCAAAAACTCAGACATTTTAATTCCAAACTACAACATTTTCAGACAAGATAGAACTGCCAAAGGGGGCGGTGTTGCAATCTACTGCAAAGATAGCCTGCAGAGTTCTGTCCTACTATCCAGGTCTGTACCCAAACAATTTGAACTTCTACTTTTAAAAATCCACCTCTCTAAAAACAAGTCTCTCACCGTTGCCGCCTGCTATAGACCACCCTCTGCCCCCAGCTGTGCTCTGGACACCATATGTGAACTGATTGCCCCCCATCTATCTTCAGAGTTCGTGCTGCTAGGCGACCTAAACTGGAACATGCTTAACACCCCAGCCATCCTACAATCTAAACTTGATGCCCTCAATCTCACACAAATTATCAATGAACCTACCAGGTACCTCCCCAAAACCTTAAACACGGGCACCCTCATAGATATCATCCTAACCAACTTCCCCTCTAAATACACCTCTGCTGTCTTCAACCAAGATCTCAGCGATCACTGCCTCATTGCCTGCATCCGTAATGGGTCAGCGGTCAAACGACCTCCACTCATCACTGTAAAACGCTCCCTGAAACACTTCTGCGAGCAGGCCTTTCTAATCGACCTGGCCGGGGTATCCTGGAAGGATATTGATCTCATCCCGTCAGTAGAGGATGCCTGGATATTTTTTTTAAAAATGCCTTCCTAACCATCTTAAATAAACATGCCCCATTTAAGAAATTTAGAACCAGGAACAGATATAGCCCTTGGTTCTCCCCAGACCTGACTGCCCTTAACCAACACAAAAACATCCTATGGCGTTCTGCATTAGCATCGAACAGCCCCCGTGATATGCAGCTGTTCAGGGAAGCTAGAAATCATTATACACAGGCAGTTAGAAAAGCCAAGGCTAGCTTTTTCAAGCAGAAATTTGCTTCCTGCAACACTAACTCAAAAAAGTTCTGGGACACTGTAAAGTCCATGGAGAATAAGAACACCTCCTCCCAGCTGCCCACTGCACTGAAGATAGGAAACACTGTCACCACTGATAAATCCACCATAATTGAGAATTTCAATAAGCATTTTTCTACGGCTGGCCATGCTTTCCACCTGGCTACTCCTACCCCGGACAACAGCACTGCACCCCCAACAGCAACTCGCCCAAGCCTTCCCCATTTCTCCTTCTCCCAAATCCATTCAGCTGATGTTCTGAAAGAGCTGCAAAATCTGGACCCCTACAAATCAGCCGGGCTAGACAATCTGGACCCTTTCTTTCTAAAATTATCTGCCGAAATTGTTGCCACCCCTATTACTAGCCTGTTCAACCTCTCTTTCGTGTCGTCTGAGATTCCCAAAGATTGGAAAGCAGCTGCGGTCATCCCCCTCTTCAAAGGGGGGGACACTCTTGACCCAAACTGCTACAGACCTATATCTATCCTACCGTGCCTTTCTAAGGTCTTCGAAAGCCAAGTCAACAAACAGATTACCGACCATTTCGAATCTCACCATACCTTCTCTGCTATGCAATCCGGTTTCAGAGCTGGTCATGGGTGCACCTCAGCCACGCTCAAGGTCCTAAACGATATCTTAACCGCCATCGATAAGAAACATTACTGTGCAGCCGTATTCATTGATCTGGCCAAGGCTTTCGACTCTGTCAATCACCATATCCTCATCGGCAGACTCGACAGCCTTGGTTTCTCAAATGATTGCCTCGCCTGGTTCACCAACTACTTCTCTGATAGAGTTCAGTGTGTCAAATCGGAGGGTCTGCTGTCCGGACCTCTGGCAGTCTCTATGGGGGTGCCACAGGGTTCAATTCTTGGACCGACTCTCTTCTCTGTATACATCAATGAGGTCGCTCTTGCTGCTGGTGAGTCCCTGATCCACCTCTACGCAGACGACACCATTCTGTATACTTCCGGCCCTTCTTTGGACACTGTGTTAACAACCCTCCAGGCAAGCTTCAATGCCATACAACTCTCCTTCCGTGGCCTCCAATTGCTCTTAAATACAAGTAAAACTAAATGCATGCTCTTCAACCGATCGCTACCTGCACCTACCCGCCTGTCCAACATCACTACTCTGGACGGCTCTGACTTAGAATACGTGGACAACTACAAATACTTAGGTGTCTGGTTAGACTGTAAACTCTCCTTCCAGACCCATATCAAACATCTCCAATCCAAAGTTAAATCTAGAATTGGCTTCCTATTTCGCAACAAAGCATCCTTCACTCATGCTGCCAAACATACCCTTGTAAAACTGACCATCCTACCAATCCTCGACTTTGGCGATGTCATTTACAAAATAGCCTCCAATACCCTACTCAACAAATTGGATGCAGTCTATCACAGTGCAATCCGTTTTATCACCAAAGCCCCATATACTACCCACCATTGCGACCTGTACGCTCTCGTTGGCTGGCCCTCGCTTCATACTCGTCGCCAAACCCACTGGCTCCATGTCATCTACAAGACCCTGCTAGGTAAAGTCCCCCCTTATCTCAGCTCGCTGGTCACCATAGCATCTCCCACCTGTAGCACACGCTCCAGCAGATATATCTCTCTAGTCACCCCCAAAACCAATTCTTTCTTTGGCCGCCTCTCCTTCCAGTTCTCTGCTGCCAATGACTGGAACGAACTACAAAAATCTCTGAAACTGGAAACACTTATCTCCCTCACTAGCTTTAAGCACCAACTGTCAGAGCAGCTCACAGATTACTGCACCTGTACATAGCCCACCTATAATTTAGCCCAAACAACTACCTCTTTCCCAACTGTATTTAATTTTAATTTATTTATTTATTTTGCTCCTTTGCACCCCATTATTTTTTATTTCTACTTTGCACATTCTTCCATTGCAAAACTACCATTCCAGTATTTTACTTGCTATATTGTATTTACTTTGCCATCATGGCCTTTTTTGCCTTTACCTCCCTTCTCACCTCATTTGCTCACATTGTATATAGACTTGTTTATACTGCATTATTGACTGTATGTTTGTTTTTACTCCATGTGTAACTCTGTGTCGTTTTATCTGTCGAACTGCTTTGCTTTATCTTGGCCAGGTCGCAATTGTAAATGAGAACTTGTTCTCAACTTGCCTACCTGGTTAAATAAAGGTGTTCTCAACTTGCCTACCTGGTTAAATAAAGGTGTTCTCAACTAGCCTACCTGGTTAAATAAAGGTGTTCTCAACTAGCCTACCTGGTTAAATAAAGGTGTTCTCAACTAGCCTACCTGGTTAAATAAAGGTGTTCTCAACTAGCCTACCTGGTTAAATAAAGGTGTTCTCAACTAGCCTACCTGGTTAAATAAAGGTGTTCTCAACTAGCCTACCTGGTTAAATAAAGGTGTTCTCAACTAGCCTACCTGGTTAAATAAAGGTGTTCTCAACTAGCCTACCTGGTTAAATAAAGGTTAAATAAAAAAAAATAAAAAAAAATAAAGTAGTGCCCCATAAGACTCTGGTATAAAGTAGTGCATCAGGCCCCATAAGACTCTGGTATAAAGTAGTGCCCCATAAGACTCTGGTATAAAGTAGTGCCCCATAAGACTCTGGTATAAAGTAGTGCCCCAGGCCCCATAAGACTCTGGTATAAAGTAGTGCCCCATAAGACTCTGGTATAAAGTAGTGCCCCATAAGACTCTGGTATAAAGTAGTGCCCCAGGCCCCATAAGACTCTGGTATAAAGTAGTGCCCCATAAGACTCTGGTATAAAGTAGTGCCCCATAAGACTCTGGTATAAAGTAGTGCATCAGGCCCCATAAGACTCTGGTATAAAGTAGTGCCCCATAAGACTCTGGTATAAAGTAGTGCCCCATAAGACTCTGGTATAAAGTAGTGCCCCAGGCCCCATAAGACTCTGGTATAAAGTAGTGCCCCATAAGACTCTGGTATAAAGTAGTGCCCCATAAGACTCTGGTATAAAGTAGTGCCCCAGGCCCCATAAGACTCTGGTATAAAGTAGTGCCCCATAAGACTCTGGTATAAAGTAGTGCATCAGGCCCCATAAGACTCTGGTATAAAGTAGTGCCCCATAAGACTCTGGTATAAAGTAGTGCCCCAGGCCCCATAAGACGCTGGTATAAAGTAGTGCCCCAGGCCCCATAAGACTCTGGTATAAAGTAGTGCCCCATAAGACTCTGGTATAAAGTAGTGCACCAGGCCCCATAAGACTCTGGTATAAAGTAGTGCCCCATCAGACTCTGGTATAAAGTAGTGCACCAGGCCCCATAAGACTCTGGTATAAAGTAGTGCCCCATAAGACTCTGGTATAAAGTAGTGCCCCAGGCCCCATAAGACTCTGGTATAAAGTAGTGCCCCATAAGACTCTGGTATAAAGTAGTGCATCAGGCCCCATAAGACTCTGGTATAAAGTAGTGCCCCATAAGACTCTGGTATAAAGTAGTGCCCCAGGCCCCATAAGACGCTGGTATAAAGTAGTGCCCCAGGCCCCATAAGACTCTGGTATAAAGTAGTGCCCCATAAGACTCTGGTATAAAGTAGTGCACCAGGCCCCATAAGACTCTGGTATAAAGTAGTGCCCCATCAGACTCTGGTATAAAGTAGTGCACCAGGCCCCATAAGACTCTGGTATAAAGTAGTGCCCCATAAACTCTAGTATAAAGTAGTGCACCAGGCCCCATAAGACTCTGGTATAAAGTAGTGCCCCATAAACTCTGGTATAAAGTAGTGCACCAGGCCCCATAAGACTCTGGTATAAAGTAGTGCACCAGGCCCCATAAGACTCTGGTATAAAGTAGTGCCCATAAGACTCTGGTATAAAGTAGTGCCCCATAAGACTCTGGTATAAAGTAGTGCACCAGGCCCCATAAGGCTCTGGTATAAAGTAGTGCCCCATCAGACTCTGGTATAAAGTAGTGCCCCATAAGACTCTAGTATAAAGTAGTGCACCAGGCCCCATAAGACTCTGGTATAAAGTAGTGCCCCATAAACTCTGGTATAAAGTAGTGCACCAGGCCCCATAAGACTCTGGTATAAAGTAGTGCACCAGGCCCCATAAGACTCTGGTATAAAGTAGTGCCCATAAGACTCTGGTATAAAGTAGTGCCCCATAAGACTCTGGTATAAAGTAGTGCCCCAGGCCCCATAAGACTCTGGTATAAAGTAGTGCCCCAGGCCCCATAAGACGCTGGTATAAAGTAGTGCACCAGGCCCCATAAGACTCTGGTATAAAGTAGTGCACCATAAGACTCTGGTATAAAGTAGTGCACCAGGCCCCATTCGACTCTGGTATAAAGTAGTGCCCCATAAGACTCTGGTATAAAGTAGTGCACCAGGCACCATAAGACTCTGGTATAAAGTAGTGCCCCATAAGACTCTGGTATAAAGTAGTGCCCCATAAGACTCTGGTATAAAGTAGTGCACCATAAGACTCTGGTATAAAGTAGTGCACCAGGCCCCATAAGACTCTGGTATAAAGTAGTGCACCATAAGACTCTGGTATAAAGTAGTGCCCCAGGCCCCATAAGACTCTGGTATAAAGTAGTGCACCATAAGACTCTGGTATAAAGTAGTGCACCAGGCCCCATAAGACTCTGGTATAAAGTAGTGCCCCATAAGACTCTGGTATAAAGTAGTGCACCAGGCACCATAAGACTCTGGTATAAAGTAGTGCCCCATAAGACTCTGGTATAAAGTAGTGCCCCAGGCCCCATAAGACTCTGGTATAAAGTAGTGCACCAGGCCCCATAATACTCTGGTATAAAGTAGTGCCCCATAAGACTCTGGTATAAAGTAGTGCACCATAAGACTCTGGTATAAAGTAGTGCACCATAAGACTCTGGTATAAAGTAGTGCACCATAAGACTCTGGTATAAAGTAGTGCACCATAAGACTCTGGTATAAAGTAGTGCACCAGGCCCCATAAGACTATGGTATAAAGTAGTGCCCCATAAGACTCTGGTATAAAGTAGTGCCCCATAAGACTCTGGTATAAAGTAGTGCCCCATAAGACTCTGGTATAAAGTAGTGCACCATAAGACTCTGGTATAAAGTAGTGCCCCATAAGACTCTGGTATAAAGTAGTGCACCAGGCCCCATAAGACTCTGGTATAAAGTAGTGCACCAGGCCCCATAAGACTCTGGTATAAAGTAGTGCACCAGGCCCCATAAGACTCTGGTATAAAGTAGTGCACCAGGCACCATAAGACTCTGGTATAAAGTAGTGCACCATAAGACTCTGGTATAAAGTAGTGCACCAGGCCCCATAAGACTCTGGTATAAAGTAGTGCACTAAACAGTGATAGGGGGCCATTTGGGGGCCATCAGTCCTTCTCTATCACGTCTGTTGGCACGTAACGTACACTGGTATATTATTTCAGTATACTCCCACATGTGTGTGTGTGTGTGTGTGTGTGTGTGTGTGTGTATTTCTTGTGGGTGTTATGATGTATAATGGTGTGTCACATTGATTTACTGTAACAATGTAGAAACCCTTATCTCAGGAAAGCAGTACACACACACACACACACACACACACACACACCTCCCTTCAAGTGTGGGCTGCAACACAGGAATTACTCCCCTAAGACAAAGAGAGAGAAACACTGGGTTCTCTATGTCTCTGAAAATAATGTCTGATTCCCTGTGTTGAATCATTTTACCATCCAGAGCAGAGGGAGGAGAGGAGAGGATGAGAGGAGAGGAGGGAGGGGTGGGAAGGAGAGGAGGAGAGGAGGAGTGGAGGGAAGGAGAGGAGGAGAGGAGAGGAGGGAGGGGTGGGAAGGAGAGGAGGGAAGGAGAGGAGGAGTGGAGGGAAGGAGCGGAGGAGAGGAGGAGAGGAGGAGAGGAGGGGGAATAGAGGAGGAGATGATGGGGGGAGAGGAGGAGAGGAGGAGAGGAGGGGGGAGAGGAGGAGAGGAGGGGGGAGGGGGGAGAGGAGAGGGGAGGAGGAGAGGGGATGAGGGGGAATAGAGGAGGAGGGAGTGGAGGGGAGGAGATGAGGAGGGAAGGAGAGGGGGAATAGAGGGGGAGAGGAGGGAGTGGATGGAAGGAGAGGAGGAGGGAAGGAGAGGGGGAATAGAGGGGGAGAGGGGAGTGGAGGGAAGGAGTGGATGGAAGGAGAGGAGGGAAGGAGAGGGGGAGTGGAGGGAAGGAACGGGGGAGTGGAGGGAAGGAGCGGGGGAGTGGAGGGAAGGAGAGGAGGGAGTGGAGGGAAGGAGAGAGGGAGTGGAGGGAAGGAGAGGGGCAGTGGAGGGAAGGAGATGGGGAGTGGAGGGAAGGAGAGGAGGAGAGGAGGGAGTGGAGGGAAGGAGATGAGGGAGTGGAGGGAAGGAGAGGAGGAGAGGAGGGAGTGGATGGAAGGAGATGAGGGAGTGGAGGGAAGGAGAGGGGGAGTGGAGGGAAAGAGATGAGGAGGAGAGAGAGGGGGAGAGGAGGGAAGGAGAGGAGAGGAGAGGAGGAGTGGAGGGAAGGAGAGAAGGGGAGGAGAGGAATGACTGGAGGTAAGGAGAGGGGGAGTGGAGGGAAGGAGAGGAGGGAGAGAGGGAGTGGACGGAAGGGGAGGAGGGGGGGAGAGAGGGAGTGGAGGGAAGGAGAGGGGGAGTGGAGGGAAGGAGAGGAGGGTAGGAGAGAGGGAGTGGAGGGAAGGAGAGGAGGAGTGGAGGGAAGGAGAGGAGAGAGGGGGAGGAGGGAAGGAGAGGAGGGGGATGAGGGAAGGAGAGGACAGGGGAGGAGAGGGGGAGTGGATGGAAGGAGAGGGGGAGGGGAGGAGAGGAGAGGGGGAGTGGAGGGAAGGAGAGGAGAGCAGAGGAGAGGAGATGGGGAGTGGAGGGAAGGAGAGGGGGAGTGGAGGGAAGGAGAGGGGGAGTGGAGGGGAGGGGAGGGAAGGAGAAGAGAGGGGGAGTGGAGGGAAGGAGAAGAGGGGGAGTGGAGGGAAGGAGAGGAGAGTCCCTTCACCCCTCATCCCTCCCTCTATTCCTCCATCCCTCATCCCTCCCTCTCTTCCTTTATCACTCATCCCTCCCTCTATTCCTTCATCCCTCATCCCTCCCTCTGTCCCTTCACCCCTCATCCCTCCCTCTATTCCTCCATCCCTCATCCCTCCCTCTATTCCTTCACCCCTCATCCCTCCCTCTATTCCTTCACCCCTCATCCCTCCCTCTATTCCTTCACCCCTCATCCCTCCCTCTATTCCTTCACCCCTCATCCCTCCCTCTGTCCCTCTGTCCCTTCACCCCTCATCCCTCCCTCTATTCCTTCACCCCTCATCCCTCCCTCTGTCCCTTCACCCCCTCATCCCTCCCTCTATTCCTCCATCCCTCATCCCTCCCTCTCTTCCTTTTATCACTCATCCCTCCCTCTATTCCTTCATCCCTCATCCCTCCCTCTGTCCCTTCACCCCTCATCCCTTCCTCTATTCCTCCATCCCTCATCCCTCCCTCTCTTCCTTTATCACTCATCCCTCCCTCTATTCCTTCATCCCTCATCCCTCCCTCTGTCCCTTCACCCCTCATCCCTCCCTCTATTCCTCCATCCCTCATCCCTCCCTCTATTCCTTCACCCCTCATCCCCCCTCTATTCCTTCACCCCTCATCCCCCCTCTATTCCTTCACCCCTCATCCCTCCCTCTGTCCCTCTGTCCCTTCACCCCTCATCCCTCCCTCTGTCCCTTCACCCCTCATCCCTCCCTCTATTCCTCCATCCCTCATCCCTCCCTCTATCCATTCATGCCTCCCTCTATTTTTACATCCCTCAACCCTCCGTTGATTCCTTCACCCCTCATCCCTCCTTCTATTCCTCCATCCCTCATCCCTCCCTCTATCCCTTCACCCCTCATCCCTCCCTCCATTAGTTCATCCCTCCCTCTTTCCCGTCACCCCTCATCCCTCTCTAGACCCCTTCATCCCTAATCCCTGCAGTCGCATCAAAAGACATGGCAACGACATACATGACTAACAGAACTGAGTCCTTACAGGTTCAAATCCTGCTACTACTGTCCTAGAACTAACACCCTACTACTGTTCTAGAACTAACACCCTACTACTGTTCTAGAACTAACACCCGACTACTGTTCTAGAACTAACACCCTACTACTGTCCTAGAACTAACACCCTACTACTGTCCTAGAACTAACACCCTACTACTGTCCTATAACTAACACCCTACTACTGTCCTATAACTAACACCCTACTACTGTCCTAGAACTAACAACACCCTACTACTGTCCTAGAACTAACACCATGCTACTGTTCTAGAACTAACACCCTACTACTGTTCTAGAACTAACACCCGACTACTGTTCTAGAACTAACACCCTACTACTGTTCTAGAACTAACACCCTACTACTGTTCTAGAACTAACACCCTACTACTGTTCTAGAACTAACACCCTGCTACTGTCCTAGAACTAACACCCTACTACTGTTCTAGAACTAACACCATGCTACTGTTCTAGAACTAACACCCTACTACTGTCCTAGAACTAACACCCTACTACTGTTCTAGAACTAACACCCTACTACTGTCCTAGAACTAACACCCTTCTACTGTCCTAGAACTAACATCCTACTACTGTCCTAGAACTAACACCCTACTACTGTCCTAGAACTAACAACACCCTACTACTGTCCTAGAACTAACAACACCCTACTACTGTTCTAGAACTAACAACACCCTACTACTGTCCTAGAACTAACACCCTACTACTGTTCTAGAACTAACACCCTACTACTATCCTAGAACTAACAACACCCTACTACTATCCTAGAACTAACACCCCTACTACTGTCCTAGAACTAACACCCTACTACTGTCCTAGAACTAACACCCTACTACTGTCCTAGAACTAACACCCTACTACTGTCCTAGAACTAACACCCTACTACTGTCCTAGAACTAACACCCTACTACTGTCCTAGAACTAACACCACCCTACTACTGTCCTAGAACTAACACCACCCTACTACTGTCCTAGAACTAACACCACCCTACTACTGTCCTAGAACTAACACCACCCTACTACTGTCCTAGAACTAACACCCTACTACTGTCCTAGAACTAACAACACCCTACTACTGTCCTAGAACTAACACCCTACTACTGTCCTAGAACTAACACCACCCTACTACTGTCCTAGAACTAACAACACCCTACTACTGTCCTAGAACTAACACCCTACTACTGTCCTAGAACTAACAACACCCCAGAACAATAGAGTCCATTTCAATAGAGTGCAAGTTATTCACCTTTTACCGTAGAACAGAGTCTTATCTAAGGGATGGGTTTTGTGTTGCATTGAATTGTGTCTGTGTGGCTGTGTCTCTCCTCCCTGTCTTGGGGCACCAGCCACCAACTTTGCCAGATGGGCATTAGTACCAACGCTAACATAACACTGATGCTGCCAGTGAGATGTGTATATCCTCTTTGCTACTGATTGTCTTCATATTTATAGTCATGGCTCTGAGCTGTCTATTGTCTCAGTGAAGATGGAGTCTTACAAACGATCCTCTGTGTCCTTTATACACTGACTGGACAAAACATTAAGAACACCTGCCCTTTCCATGACAGACTGACCAGGTGAATCCAGGTGAAAGATATGATCCCTTATTGATGTCACCTGTTAAATACACTTCAATCAGTGTAGATGAAGGGGAGGAGACAGATTAAAGAAGGATCTTTAAGCCTTGATACAATTGAGACATGGGTTGTGTATGTGAGCCATTCAGAGGGTGAAGGGGCAAGATACAAGATGTAAGTGCCTTTGAACAGGAAGTGGTAGTAGGTGCCAGGTGCACCGGTTTGTGTGTCTCAAGAACTGCAATGCTGCTGAGTTTTTCATGCTCAACAGTTTCCCTGCGTGTATCAAGAATGGTCCACCACCCAAAGGACATCCAGCCAACTTGACACAACTGTGGGAAGCATTGGAGTCAACATGGGCCGGCATCCCTGTGGAACACTTTCAACACCTTGTAGAGTCCATGCCCTGACAAATTGAGGCTGTTAGGAAGGTGTCCTCAATGTTTTGTACACTCAGCATTCCTTAGTGCACCAGGGCTGATGGTGTGCACTATCTAGGGACTAGGGTGCCATTTGGAAAACAACCTCAGTCACATTGAACCCTTTCTGGTGTTTCCTCTGTCCTTGGCTCTCTCTCTCTCTCTCTCTCTCTCTCTCTCTCTCTCTCTCTCTCTCTCTCTCTCTCTCTCTCTCTCTCTCTCTCTCTCTCTCTCTCTCTCTCTCTCTCTCTCTCTCTCTCTCTCTCTCTCTCTCTCTCTCTCTCTCATTGAAATGCTCATTCCTATGCTAATGATATGCAGTATGAATCTATTCAGCGTTTGTAAGTAATTTAGAACAGAAGAAATAATTCACTTTGGTGTTTTGCATATTTTAGTGGTTGTGCATTTTTGGATTTCACATGACTGGGCAGGGGCCCACCCACTGGGGAACCAGGCACAGCCAATCAGAATGAGTTGTTCCCCTACAAAAGGGCTTTATTACAGACATAAATACTATTTTTTATTTTGTATTACAGTTCATGGAACATATTTTTGTCCAGTTTATATCAAAGAGAGGTACTACCTGGTAAATATATGAAGGAGTGGTACTACCTGGTAAATATATGAAGGAGAGGTACTACCTGGTAAATATATGAAGGAGAGGTACTACCTGGTAAATATATGAAGGAGAGGTACTACCTGGTAAATATATGAAGGAGAGGTACTACCTGGTAAATATATGAAGGAGTGGTACTACCTGGTAAATATATGAAGGAGAGGTACTACCTGGTAAATATATGAAGGAGAGGTACTACCTGGTAAATATATGAAGGAGTGGTACTACCTGGTAAATATATGAAGGAGAGGTACTACCTGGTAAATATATGAAGGAGAGGTACTACCTGGTAAATATATGAAGGAGTGGTACTACCTGGTAAATATATGAAGGAGAGGTACTACCTGGTAAATATATGAAGGAGAGGTACTACCTGGTAAATATACGAAGGAGTGGTACTACCTGGTAAATATACGAAGGAGAGGTACTACCTGGTAAATATATGAAGGAGAGGTACTACCTGGTAAATATACGAAGGAGAGGTACTACCTGGTAAATATATGAAGGAGAGGTACTACCTGGTAAATATATGAAGGAGTGGTACTACCTGGTAAATATATGAAGGAGAGGTACTACCTGGTAAATATATGAAGGAGAGGTACTACCTGGTAAATATATGAAGGAGAGGTACTACCTGGTAAATATATGAAGGAGAGGTACTACCTGGTAAATATATGAAGGAGAGGTACTACCTGGTAAATATATGAAGGAGAGGTACTACCTGGTAAATATATGAAGGAGAGGTACTACCTGGTAAATATATGAAGGAGAGGTACTACCTGGTAAATATATGAAGGAGAGGTACTACCTGGTAAATATATGAAGGAGAGGTACTACCTGGTAAATATATGAAGGAGAGGTACTACCTGGTAAATATATGAATGAGGAGGTACTACCTGGTAAATATATGAATGAGAGGTACTACCTGGTAAATATATGAAGGAGAGGTACTACCTGGTAAATATATGAAGGAGAGGTACTACCTGGTAAATATATGAAGGAGAGGTACTACCTGGTAAATATATGAAGGATAGGTACTACCTGGTAAATATATGAAGGAGAGGTACTACCTGTTCCTCTCATTGGGTAAATATATGAAGGAGAGGTACTACCTGGTAAATATATGAAGGAGAGGTACTACCTGTTCATCTCATTGGGTAAATATATGAAGGAGAGGTACTACCTGGTAAATATATGAAGGAGAGGTACTACCTGGTAAATATATGAAGGAGAGGTACTACCTGGTAAATATATGAAGGAGAGGGTACTACCTGGTAAATATATGAAGGAGAGGTACTACCTGGTAAATATATGAAGGAGAGGTACTACCTGGTAAATATATGAAGGAGAGGTACTACCTGGTAAATATATGAAGGAGAGGTACTACCTGTTCATCTCATTGGGTAAATATATGAAGGAGAGGTACTACCTGGTAAATATATGAAGGAGAGGTACTACCTGGTAAATATATGAAGGAGAGGTACTACCTGTTCATCTCATTGGGTAAATATATGAAGGAGAGGTACTACCTGGTAAATATATGAAGGAGAGGTACTACCTGGTAAATATATGAAGGAGAGGTACTACCTGGTAAATATATGAATGAGAGGTACTACCTGGTAAATATATGAAGGAGAGGTACTACCTGTTCATCTCATTGGGTAAATATATGAAGGAGAGGTACTACCTGTTCATCTCATTGGGTAAATATATGAAGGAGAGGTACTACCTGGTAAATATATGAAGGAGAGGCACTACCTGGTAAATATATGAAGGAGAGGTACTACCTGGTAAATATATAAAGGAGTGGTACTACCTGGTAAATATATGAAGGAGAGGTACTACCTGGTAAATATATGAAGGAGAGGTACTACCTGGTAAATATATAAAGGAGTGGTACTACCTGGTAAATATATGAAGGAGAGGTACTACCTGGTAAATATATGAAGGAGATGTACTACCTGGTAAATATATGAAGGAGAGGTACTATCTGGTAAATATATGAAGGAGAGGTACTACCTGGTAAATATATGAAGGAGAGGTACTACCTGGTAAATATATGAAGGAGAGGTACTACCTGGTAAATATATAAAGGAGTGGTACTACCTGGGAAATATATGAAGGAGTGGTACTACCTGTTCATCTCATTGGGTAAATATATGAAGAAGAGGTACTACCTGGTAAAAATATAAAGGAGTGGTACTACCTGTTCATCTCATTGGGTAAATATATAAAGGAGAGGTACTACCTGTTCATCTCATTGGGTAAATATATAAAGGAGTGGTACTACCTGTTCATCTCATTGGGTAAATATATAAAGGAGTGGTACTACCTGTTCATCTCATTGGGTAAATATATAAAGGAGTGGTACTACCTGTTCATCTCATTGGGTAAATATATAAAGGAGTGGTTGTAACAGCGTTCTTCGTTTGTTGAAAGAGAGGACCGAAATGCAGCGTGGTGGTTACTCATGTTCTTTAATGAATGAAGATACATGAAATAACTATTAAATACAAAACAACAAACGGAACGTGAAACCTAATACAGCCTATCTGGTGAAACTACACAGAGACAGGAACAATCACCCACGAAATACAAAGTGAAACTCAGGCTACCTAAATACGGTTCCCAATCAGAGACAACGAGAATCACCTGACTCAGATTGAGAACTGCCTCAGGCAGCCAAACCTAACTAGACACACCCCTAATCATTAGCAATCCCAAATCCTATAAAACCCCAATACGAAACACA
>NW_022261985.1:11094466-11106966 GCF_002021735.2 Oncorhynchus kisutch | reverse complement strand
TCCCCTCAATTTTAGCTAATTAGCTAACCTTATACTGCATCTATAATACATCTGGTGACATCAAAGTGATGACAAAGGGTTTTCCTACTAATCATTTACCTCATTTTGAAAGTCATTTTTATTTCCAAGCCACTAAATGCAGTTTTGATTAAATCTTCATCAGCTCTCATTGACGATGCATCGAGTAGAATGCTCAGTCGGGCATCAGTCCAAAACAATATTGTGACCAAACATACAAACCATGAACAGCTAACCTGTATAGGTCACTATAGCTGTTCTGTAGTTGAATAATGTATGGAGTTGGTTGTCTTGTCACTCTGGTAGTACTGTGTGGATGTGGCTGGCTTTCTTGTCAATATATATGTGTTAGTTCTGGGTGGCTTTCTTGTCAATATATAAATGTGTTAGTTCAGGGTGGCTTTTTTGTCAATAGATAAATGTGTTAGTTCTGGGTGACTTTCTTGTCAATATATATGTTTTAGTTCTGGGTGGCTTTCTTGTCAATATATATATGTGTTAGTTCTGGGTGGCTTTATTGGCAATATATATGTGTTAGTTCTGGCTGGCTTGTCTAGCTAGTCTGTAGCCTATAGATTGGCTGTCGGGCTAAATCCATTTTGAATTCAATCCTTTTTTGACAGCATCCCTTTTGATTTATACTAAACCATCTGTACATGTTTTCCTGGTGGAAAAGGGGTCAGAATGTGACTTTGTGGACCTGAATGTTAAACCGTCCAAGAGATCAAGGTGCTCCGAGTCGACCCATTTAGCATACGGCACCATACCATCGCTGTCACAGATAAACGGTTGAGTTTGATACCATTTAAAAGCTATCAAACATTGTTAAACTATTTTATTATACCTTTAAAGAAAATGATACACTTTTTAATGTTTAAACCTTTAACCTCAAATGTCTAAAAACATCAATTATGTAAAAAATATATATATATTTTTTTGTCATATTCGCATATGTTGTAGCTATTTGACGTTGATGTTTTTGTGTCGTGCCCACGATCGGATGAGACACAACATGCTCTTGAATACAGGGAGGAGGTCTCATTTCAACCGTAGAAATATAAATCATAGAATGGGTCTATCCCTTCAGGCCACTAGTTGGTACACCATTGACATTTACATTTAATGAACATGTTTTACATTCTAATTAATACCACAAAGATGACCTGCCTGTCCACCCACTGTCAAATGTCAACTTAAAAGGTCATGTCTATTCTAGTATCTGAATTTCTATGAGTACAATAGGTTTTCTATCGGAGGACTGACAGTATCATTTAAAACAACAGATGTTCCCATTCAAGTCAACATTCTCTGATGTGTGGACCTCCAATCTTCTCTGTGGTACAATTTGAAAGGTTCAGATTTCAATTGTATTCCCTTTTTTAGTACATTTAACAGCTTAAACATGACACTCACACTGTATTCAAGTGCCTACTAAGTATAACCTCCACATGTGGTGCATATTGAAGCCATCAGATAAGCTGTATCCTGTGCTTTGTGGTGAGTGTGAGCCTGTGAAGTCAGCAGCTCGCTGGCTGTGAAGTTTGAAATGATTTGATCCGGAGGAGACGAGTGAGTGAGAGGAAGTGGATTAAAATGAATAATAAGATCACGGAGAGGACAGGAAGGGGAAAGTGGAGGAGGTGCTGGAACGCAATGCCGCAACCTAAAATAACCAAATCCTCCTCAGTGAGAGAGAGAGGAGTGCTTATCACGCCACTCCAGAGGAGTGATGGGAGACGAAGGGGCCTGTGGCCCTGTGTTAGTTATTCAACCAGAACTGAGCTCTCTACTCTTATGGGATTCACTTTTTCAGACACATAATGAATCCAAACTGAAAATCCTGGCATCCTGCTATGGAAGAGTACCATAACCTGTGTTGTTCTGTACAGCAGTTTACTCCTATACTGAACCTGTGTTGTTCTATACAACAGTTTACTCCTATACTGAACCTGTGTTGTTCTATACAACAGTTTACTCCTATACTGAACCTGTGTTGTTCTATACAACAGTTTACTCCTATACTAAACCTGTGTTGTTCTATACAACAGTTTACTCCTATACTGAACCTGTGTTGTTCTGTACAGCTGTTTACTCCTATACTGAACCTGTGTTCTTCTGTACAGCAGTTTACTCCTATACTGAACCTGTGTTGTTCTGTACAGCAGTTTATTCCTATACTGAACCTGTGTTGTTCTGTACAACAGGTTACTTCTATACTGAACATGTGTTGTTCTGTACAGCAGTTTACTCCTATACTGAACCTGTGTTGTTCTGTACAACAGTTTACTCCTATCCTGAACCTGTGTCCAACACAACAGTTTACTCCTATCCTGAACCTGTGTCCAACACAACAGTTTACTCCTATCCTGAACCTGTGTTGTTCTGTACAGCAGGTTACTCCTATACTGAACCTGTGTTGTTCTGTACAGCAGTTTACTCCTATACTGAACCTGTGTTGTTCTGTACAGCAGTTTACTCCTATACTGAACCTGTGTTGTTCTGTACAGCAGTTTACTCCTATACTGAACCTGTGTTGTTCTGTACAGCAGTTTACTCCTATACTGAACCTGTGTTGTTCTGTACAGCAGTTTACTCCTATACTGAACCTGTGTTGTTCTGTACAACAGTTTACTCCTATACTGAACCTGTGTTGTTCTGTACAGCAGTTTACTCCTATACTGAACCTGTGTTGTTCTGTACAGCAGTTTACTCCTATACTGAACCTGTGTTGTTCTGTACAGCAGTTTACTCCTATACTGAACCTGTGTTGTTCTGCACAGCAGTTTACTCCTATACTGAACCTGTGTTGTTCTGTACAGCAGTTTACTCCTATACTGAACCTGTGTTGTTCTGTACAGCAGTTTACTCCTATACTGAACCTGTGTTGTTCTGTACATCAGTTTACTCCTATACTGAACCTGTGTTGTTCTGTACAGCAGTTTACTCCTATACTGAACCTGTGTTGTTCTGTACAACAGTTTACTCCTATACTGAACATGTGTGCTTCTATGGAGAATTCAAATTCAAATTATTGTGTTAGCCCTGTCCTGTCAACACTTAGCCAAGTCTGAGACGTTATCCTTCTTCCACAGTCAGGACTAGATCAGAGAGGTTGGTAGTAGACCAGGACCTGACTATAGAGAAGTCATCATTAACTACAGGACTATAGAGAAGTCATGATTAACTACCTGACTATAGAGAAGTCATTATTAACTACCTGACTATAGAGAAGTCATTATTAACTAGACAGACAGGTAGAGCTCTGTCATACAGACAGATCAGACAGGTTGACCTCTGTCATACAGACAAATCAGATCAGACAGGTTGACCTCTGTCATACAGACAGATCAGACAGGTTGGCAGGTGCAGGCCCTGGGTTAACTTCTAGCCTCAGTTGAATCTACTGGTGCCTGGTGTGAGACCTCTGAGACTGGCTATATGACAGAAGTATAAAGACCCCTGAGACTGGCTATATGACAGAAGTATAAAGACCTCTGAGACTGGCTATATGACAGAAGTATAAAGACCTCTGAGACTGGCTATATGACAGAAGTATAAAGAGGGTCTCTATAGAGGGTTAGGAGAGACAGGAGGGGTTGGAGAGACAGGAGGGGTTGGAGAGACAGGATGGCTAGTAGAGACAGAAGTGTTAGGAGGGTTAGGAGAGACAGGAGGGTTAGGAGAGACAGGAGGGTTAGGAGAGACAGGAGGGTTAGGAGAGACAGGAAGGTTAGGAGAGACAGGAGGGTTAGGAGAGACAGGAGGGTTAGGAGAGACAGGAGGGGTAGTAGAGACAGGAAGGTTAGGAGAGACAGGAGGATTAGGAGAGACAGGAAGGTTAGGAGAGACAGGAAGGTTAGGAGAGACACAAGGGTTAGGAGGGTTAGAAGAGACAGGAGGGGTTGGAGAGACAGGAGGGGTTGGAGAGACAGGAGGGGTAGTAGAGACAGGAGGGTTAGTAGAGACAGGAGGGGTTGGAGAGACAGGAGGGTTAGGAGAGACAGGAGGGTTAGGAGAGACAGGAGGGTTAGGAGAGACAGGAGGGGTTGGAGAGACAGGAGGGGTAGAAGGGTTAGGAGAGACAGGAGTGTTAGGAGAGACAGGAGGGTTAGGAGAGACAGGATGGTTAGTAGAGACAGGAGGGGTAGTAGAGACAGGAGGGGTTGGAGAGACAGGAAGGTTAAGAGAGACAGGAAGGTTAGGAGAGACAGGATGGGTAGTAGAGACAGGAGGGATAGGAGAGACAGGAGGGGTTGGAGAGACAGGAGGGGTAGTAGAGACAGGAGGGGTAGTAGAGACAGGAGGGTTAGGAGAGACAGGAGGGACAGGAGGGTTAGGAGAGACTGGGGTTAGGAGGGATAGGAGAGACAGGAGGGTTAGGAGGGGTAACAGTCTGATGTTACTGTATTCATAGGCTGCACCTCCATCACTCGTTCACGTCGTTGCCATGGTTATCAGCGTTCTCCAGATGCCCCAGCCTATTGATGTCTGTCTGATGCTTAATGACAAGTCTTTCTGATTGGTGGTTAATGACTGTTTAGTCAAATGTAGACTACAGTGGCCTGGAAATACGATGACATGGCTGAAGTAGACAACATCTCCATTATGAAGTGGTGAAGTTTACTTTAGAGAGATGGCAATGTTGTCATGATCTATCTGGCAATGTTGTCATGATCTATCTGGCAATGTTGTCATGATCTATCTGGCAATGTTGTCATGATCTATCTGGCAATGTTGTCATGATCTATCTGGCAATGTTGTCATGATCTATCTGGCAATGTTGTCATGATCTATCTGGCAATGTTGTCATGATCTATCTGGCAATGTTGTCATGATCTAGCTGGCAATGTTGTCATGATCTATCTGGCAATGTTGTCATGATCTATCTGGCAATGTTGTCATGATCTATCTGGCAATGTTGTCATGAGCTATCTGGCAATGTTGTCATGATCTAGCTGGCAATGTTGTCATGATCTATCTGGCAATGTTGTCATGATCTATCTGGCAATGTTGTCATGATCTATCTGGCAATGTTGTCATGATCTATCTGGCAATGTTGTCATGAGCTATCTGGCAATGTTGTCATGAGCTATCTGGCAATGTTGTCATGAGCTATCTGGCAATGTTGTCATGAGCTATCTGGCAATGTTGTCATGAGCTATCTGGCAATGTTGTCATGAGCTATCTGGCAATGTTGTCATGAGCTATCTGGCAATGTTGTCATGATCTATCTGGCAATGTTGTCATGATCTATCTGGCAATGTTGTCATGATCTATCTGGCAATGTTGTCATGATCTATCTAGCAATGTTATGCTAGCTAACGATAGCTAGTAAAAATGCCGGTGCTCTCCCCTCAATCTTAGCTAGCTAGCACAAGTTATGCTGTTTCTAAAGTCAATCTGGCGACATCACAATGATGACAAAGGCTTGACCTGCTCATTATGTTCCTCCTTTTGAAATGTCATGATGTTTCCAAGCCACGGTAATTAACTTTAGACTACATCTTCATCAGCAGCCAGAGACTCTGCTGAGCATCAGTCCTGCAACAAAGGTTCAAAACAACATCGTGATGAATCATGCAACCCATGAATAGGGTCTCCAGGCAATAGAATCAAATAGAATAGAAGAATAGAATCATATTATAATATTATAGAATAATAGAATAGAATAATATTATAATATTATAGAATAATAGAATAATATTATAATATTATAGAATCATATAATAATATTATAGAATACTAGAATCATATAATAATAGAATAATAGAATAGAATAATAGAATAGAATAATAGAATAATAGAATAGAATAATAGAATAGAATAATATAATAATATAATAGAAGAATAGAAGAATAGAATAATATTATAGAATACTAGAATCATAGAATAATATAATAGAATAATAAAATAGAATAATAGAATCAAAGAATATAATATAATAATACAATATAATAGATTAATAGAATAGAATAGAATAGAATAATATAGTATTATAATAGATTAATAGAATATAAGAATAGAATAGAATAGAATAATATAGTATAATATAATAGAATAATAGAATAAAAAACAGAATAATATAACATAATAGCAGAATAATATAACAAAATAATATGATATAATAATAATAGTAATAATAACTAATAGAATAGATCTTTATTATCCCTAACAGGTGAAATGTATCTTCAGTGCCTGTGACAGTACCCAACCCCTCTCGTTTCCTCCACTATGCTGTGACAGTACCCAACCCCTCTCGTTTCCTCCACTATGCTGTGACAGTACCCAACCCCTCTCGTTTCCTCCACTATGCTGTGACAGTACCCAACCCCTCTCGTTTCCTCCACTATGCTGTGACAGTACCCAACCCCTCTCGTTTCCTCCACTATGCTGTGACAGTACCCAACCCCTCTCGTTTCCTCCACTATGCTGTGACAGTACCCAACCCCTCTCGTTTCCTCCACTATGCTGTGACAGTACCCAACCCCTCTCGTTTCCTCCACTATGCTGTGACAGTACCCAACCACTCTCGTTTCCTCCACTATGCTGTGACAGTACCCAACCCCTCTCGTTTCCTCCACTATGCTGTGACAGTACCCAACCCCTCTCGTTTCCTCCACTATGCTGTGACAGTACCCAACCCCTCTCGTTTCCTCCACTATGCTGTGACAGTACCCAACCCCTCTCGTTTCCTCCACTATGCTGTGACAGTACCCAACCCCTCTCGTTTCCTCCACTATGCTGTGACAGTACCCAACCCCTCTCGTTTCCTCCACTATGCTGTGACAGTACCCAACCCCTCTCGTTTCCTCCACTATGCTGTGACAGTACCCAACCCCTCTCGTTTCCTCCACTATGCTGTGACAGTACCCAACCCCTCTCGTTTCCTCCACTATGCTGTGACAGTACCCAACCCCTCTCGTTTCCTCCACTATGCTGTGACAGTACCCAACCCCTCTCGTTTCCTCCACTATGCTGTGACAGTACCCAACCCCTCTCGTTTCCTCCACTATGCTGTGACAGTACCCAACCCCTCTCGTTTCCTCCACTATGCTGTGACAGTACCCAACCCCTCTCGTTCCTCCACTATGCTGTGACAGTACCCAACCCCTCTCGTTTCCTCCACTATGCTGTGACAGTACCCAACCACTCTCGTTTCCTCCACTATGCTGTGACAGTACCCAACCCCTCTCGTTCCTCCACTATGCTGTGACAGTACCCAACCCCTCTCGTTTCCTCCACTATGCTGTGACAGTACCCAACCCCTCTCGTTTCCTCCACTATGCTGTGACAGTACCCAACCCCTCTCGTTTCCTCCACTATGCTGTGACAGTACCCAACCCCTCTCGTTTCCTCCACTATGCTGTGACAGTACCCAACCCCTCTCGTTTCCTCCACTATGCTGTGACAGTACCCAACCCCTCTCGTTTCCTCCACTATGCTGTGACAGTACCCAACCCCTCTCGTTTCCTCCACTATGCTGTGAGCAGTACCCAACTCCTCTCGTTTCCTCCACTATGCTGTGACAGTACCCAACCACTCTCGTTTCCTCCACTATGCTGTGAGCAGTACCCAACCCCTCTCGTTTCCTCCACTATGCTGTGACAATACCCAACCCCTCTCGTTTCCTCCACTATGCTGTGACAGTACCCAACCCCTCTCGTTTCCTCCACTATGCTGTGACAGTACCCAACCCCTCTCGTTTCCTCCACTATGCTGTGACAGTACCCAACCCCTCTCGTTTCCTCCACTATGCTGTGACAGTACCCAACCCCTCTCGTTTCCTCCACTATGCTGTGACAATACCCAACTCCTCTCGTTTCCTCCACTATGCTGTGACAGTACCCAACCCCTCTCGTTTCCTCCACTATGCTGTGACAGTACCCAACCCCTCTCGTTTCCTCCACTATGCTGTGACAGTACCCAACCCCTCTCGTTTCCTCCACTATGCTGTGACAGTACCCAACCCCTCTCGTTTCCTCCACTATGCTGTGACAGTACCCAACTCCTCTCGTTTCCTCCACTATGCTGTGACAGTACCCAACCCCTCTCGTTTCCTCCACTATGCTGTGACAGTACCCAACCCCTCTCGTTTCCTCCACTATGCTGTGACAGTACCCAACCCCTCTCGTTTCCTCCACTATGCTGTGACAGTACCCAACTCCTCTCGTTTCCTCCACTATGCTGTGACAGTACCCAACCCCTCTCGTTTCCTCCACTATGCTGTGACAGTACCCAACTCCTCTCGTTTCCTCCACTATGCTGTGACAGTACCCAACCCCTCTCGTTTCCTCCACTATGCAGTGACAGTACCCAACCCCTCTCGTTTCCTCCACTATGCTGTGACAGTACCCAACCCCTCTCGTTTCCTCCACTATGCTGTGACAGTACCCAACCCCTCTCGTTTCCTCCACTATGCTGTGACAGTACCCAACCCCTCTCGTTTCCTCCACTATGCTGTGACAGTACCCAACCCCTCTCGTTTCCTCCACTATGCTGTGACAATACCCAACTCCTCTCGTTTCCTCCACTATGCTGTGAGCAGTGATCTCCCGTGGAGGTTGGATTTGTTTCAGTGCAGGAGACTTTTCTCACCTCCTCCCTGCCAGTCGATGCTCTCAGTGTTTCCCATTCACACGATGTAGACATTCTGACTCCGTAACGTGTTAGGGTCAGATACAGGGTCGCTGTGACCCTCACTCACCCCTCTCCACTGGACACACACTGGTTGAATCAACGTCGTTTCCACATCATCACGTCATGACAGTGTCGTTTCCCAATGAGGTTGAAGCAACGTGGAATAAATGTTGAATTGACGTCAGTGAGTCATGTTGGAACCCGTACACACACACACACCCACACTCCACACATCACACACACACACACACACACATAACACATCACACACACATAACACATCACACACACACACACATCACACACACGCACACATCACACACACGCACACATCACACACACACTCACACACACACGCACACATCACACACACACACACGCACACATCACACACACACACACACACACACATAACACATCACACCACACATCACACTACTTAGTAGCAATGGATTCCTTAGTGTTGATATAACTGTGTTCTACAGTACAGAACACCTCTGTTCAGCCTGTTTATGATCAAACCAGAGAAAGAGCTCGCCTGTAGGTCAGCCAGCAAACTGCACCCAGTTAGCATTGTTTATTTCTTTATTTTACCTTTATTTAACTAGGCAAGTCAGTTAAGAACAAATTCTTATTTACAATGACGGCCTACTCCCAATCATGGCTGGTTGTGCTACAGCCTGGAATCGAACCAGTCTGTAGTGACTCCTCTAGCACTGAGGAGCCCAGTCTACTGACTGACTGGGCTACTCGGTAGCCCAGTCAGCCAGCCAGTCAGTCAGCCTGTCAGCCAGTAAGCCAGCCAGTCAGTCAGCCTGTCAGCCAGTAAGCCAGCCAGCCAGTCAGTCAGTCAGCCAGTAAGCCAGCCAGTCAGTCAGCCTGTCAGCCAGCCAGCCAGGCAGTAAGCCAGCCAGTCAGTAAGCCAGCCAGTAAGCCAGCCAGTCAGTCAGCCAGTCAGCCAGCCAGCCAGCCAGCCAGTCAGCCAGTAAGCCAGCCAGCCAGCCAGGCAGTAAGCCAGCCAGTAAGCCAGCCAGTAAGTCAGTCTGCCAGTCAGTAACACCCAGTAACAGGGTATGTCTCTGTCCAATCCTAACCTCCTCTTCTATCAGCCAGTGTGCAGTGTGTTCCCAGGTAAATGTCCTCGTTATTGCAGTGTGTTCCCAGGTAAATGTCCTCGTTATTGCAGTGTGTTCCCAGGTAAATGTCCTCGTTATTGCAGTGTGTTCCCAGGTAAATGTCCTCGTTATTGCAGTGTGTTCCCAGGTAAATGTCCTCGTTATTGCAGTGTGTTCCCAGGTAAATGTCCTCGTTATTGCAGAGTGTTCCCAGGTAAATGTCCTCGTTATTGCAGTGTGTTCCCAGTTAAATGTCCGTGTTATTGTAGTGTATTCCCAGGTAAATGTCCTCGTTATTGCAGTGTGTTCCCAGGTAAATGTCCTTGTTATGACAGTGTGTTCCCAGGTAAATGTCCTCGTTATTGCAGTGTGTTCCCAGTTAAATGTCCTCGTTATTGCAGTGTGTTCCCAGGTAAATGTCCTCGTTATTGCAGTGTGTTCCCAGGTAAATGTCCTCGTTATTGCAGTGGTTTTCTGGGTAAATGTCCTCGTTATTGCAGTGTGTTCCCAGGTAAATGTCCTCGTTATTGCAGTGCGTGCTGATTTACAGAGTTCCATTTCATCCAGGACGTTGTGAGACTTTATTGTCTCTTTATGACAGAGGAATAACAGGTGTTCATACTGACAGTGTGTAAATCTCCCTGGACCCCGGAATCAGCTGCTGGGTGGGCAGGTGAGGCTGTGAGCACTTGGATTTAATTCACACAGACTGCCTTCCTCCTCGCCACAGGGGTGTTTGTTCACGCGAACACACACACGCGAACACACACACAGACACATACAAAATACACACACACACAGACACACACACACAGACACATACAAAATACACACAGACACACACACACACACACACAGACACACACATACAAAACACACACACACACACACATACTCTGCCCTCCCACCACCTCCGTCAGCAACTCTGAAGCCCTGCTCTGATCAAGGTCACCATGGCAACCACCTCCACGTTGCTCAGAGTGTGTGTGTGTGTGTGTGTGTGTGTGTGTGTGTGTGTGTGTGTGTGTGTGTCTGTGTGTGTGTGTGTGTGTGTGTGTGTGTGTGTGTGTCTGTGTGTGTGTGTGTGTGTCTGTGTGTGTGTGTGTGTGTGTGCGTCTGGCACCTCGTCCCTCTCTTCTTTAAAGTGTGAACCTCTGGTAGAAAGGGGGGGGGGGGATGTCTCTCTCTCTCTTCTCTTTCTCTCAGTTCAATTTCAATATCAGTTTAAGGGCTTTATTCACATGGGAAACATATAGCAAGTGGGAAAAAAGCAAGAGATATAATAAATAGATAATAAACAAAAGTGAAATAAACAATAAAAATGAACAGTAAACATTACACATACAGAAGTTTCAAAACAATAAAGACATTACAAATGTCATATTATATATATATATACAAATATGGGTTGTATTTACAATGGTGTTTGTTCTTCACTGGTTGCCCTTTTCTCGTGGCAACAGGTCACACATCTTGCTGCTGTGATGTCACACTGTGGTATTTCACCCAGTAGATATGGGAGTTTTTCAAAATATGTTGTTTTTTTCGAATTCATTGTGGATCTCTGTAATCTGAGGGAAATATGTCTCTCTAATATGGTCATACATTAGGAAGTGCAGCTCAGTTTCCACCTCATTTTGTGGGCAGTGTCTCTCTCTCCCCCCTGCCCTCCCTTCTTTAAAGCGTGAGCCCCCTCTGGTGGCAAGGTGGGGGGTTGGCTCGCTCTCTTGCTCCTCTTCCCGCTCTCATCGTCTCTCTCACCCTCTCTCTCTCACCCTCTCTCTCTCTCTCTCACCCTCTCTCACCCTCTCTCTCTGTCTCTCTCTTTCTCTCTCACTCTCTTTCTCTCCCTCTACCCTGTCTCTCGGTCTCTCTCTCTTTCTCTCTCTCTCTCTCTCTTTCTCTCACCCTCTCTTTCTCTCTCTCTCTCTTTCTCTCACCCTCTCTTTCTCTCTCTCTCTCTTTCTCTCACCCTCTTTCTCTCACCCTCTTTCTCTCACTCTCTCTTTCTCTCACCCTCTCTTTCTCTCACCCTCTCTCTCTCTCACTCACCCTCTCTCTCTCTCACTCACCCTCTCTCTCTCCCTCTCTCTCTCCCTCTCTCACCCTCTCTCTTTCTCTCCCTCTACCCTGTCTCACTCTCTCTGGGGACATGTTCCTCACAAGCTACATTTTGTGGCTAAACGTTGATCCAAAACCATCTTTCTAAGCCGTTTTACATCAAAGGAGGACAGTTATAGAACAGCTGCTGTTAGTCTTTTCTCTCTTCCTTCAATAGAAACGGGGACTTGGTTTTGTCTGTAGCCTGGTGTCATCACTTTGTAGAGCCTGGAGGTGTAGTCTGGTGTCATCACTTTGTAGAGCCTGGAGGTGTAGTCTGGGAACAAGGCCTGGTGTCAAATCAAATCAAATTTATTTATATAGCCCTTCGTACATCAGCTGATATCTCAAAGTGCTGTACAGAAACCCAGCCTAAAACCCCAAACAGCAAGCAATGCAGGTGGAGAAGCACAGTGGCTAGGAAAAACTCCCTAGAAAGGCCAATACCTAGGAAGAAACCTGTCATCACAAAGTGTCATCACTTTGTAGAGCCTGGAGGTGTAGTCTGGGAACAAGGCCTGGTGTCATCACTTTGTAGAGCCTGGAGGTGTAGTCTGGGAACAAGGCCTGGTGTCATCACTTTGTAGAGCCTGGAGGTGTAGTCTGGGAACAAGGCCTGGTGTCATCACT
>NW_022261985.1:11071966-11086966 GCF_002021735.2 Oncorhynchus kisutch | reverse complement strand
GGAGTATTGTGATGCCATTATGGAGTATTGTGATGTCATTATGGAATATTGTGATTTCATTATGGAGTATTGTGATGTCGTTATGGAGTACTGTGATGTCATTATGGAGTATTGTGATGTCATTATGGAGTATTGTGATGTCATTATGGAGTATTGTGATGTCATTATGGGGTATTGTGATGTCGTTATGGAGTATCGTGGTATCATTATGGGGTATTGTGATGTCGTTATGGAGTATTGTGATGTCATTATGGGGTATTGTGATGTCGGTATGGAGTACTGTGATGTCATTATGGGGTATTGTGATGTCGTTATGGAGTATTGTGATGTCATTATGGAGTATTGTGATGTCGTTATGGAGTACTGTGATGTCATTATGGAGTATTGTGATGTCATTATGGAGTATTGTGATGTCATTATGGAGTATTGTGATGTCATTATGGGGTATTGTGATGTCGTTATGGAGTATTGTGGTGTCATTATGGGGTATTGTGATGTCGTTATGGAGTATTGTGATGTCATTATGGGGTATTGTGATGTCGTTATGGAGTACTGTGATGTCATTATGGAGTAGTGTGATGTCATCATGGAGTATTGTGATGCCATTATGGAGTGTGGTGATGTCATTATGGAGTATTGTGATGCCATTATGGAGTATTGTGATGTCATTATGGGGTATTGTGTTTTCATTATGGAGTATTGTGGTGTCATTATGGAGTATTGTGATGTCATTATGGAGTATTGTGATGCCATTATGGAGTATGGTGATGTCATTATGGAGTATTGTGATGTCGTTATGGAGTATTGTGATGTCGTTATGGGGTATTGTGTGAATAGATCGATGAGGGAAAACATAATGTAATCATTTTTAGAATAAGGCTGTAACAACAAAATGTGGAAAAAGGGGAAATAGTTCTGAATACTTTCTGAATGTACTGTACATGATCTTTATGGTGTCAGCCAGAGAACACAGATCCTGTTATTGATATCCTCTGGAATGATGCACTTCCTGTAATACCTCTGTATTATGCCCAAATGCAATTAGCTGTAGCTGTCTGTTCATCCGTATGTTCATCCTGTCTGTTCACCCTGTCTCATCATCTGTCTGTTTCATCATGCCTGTTCATCCTGTAACTGTCGGTTCATCCTGTAGTAAATGTGTTGAAGTAGGTTCAGGTGAGGGTAATAATCTGCCCTCCTCCCCCTCTCCTCCTCCCCCCTGCCCATCCCATCCTGGTCCTTGGGGGGAGAGAGGGTCCAAATAGATGATGACTGGGGCTTTGACTTTCCTCTCTCTCTCTCTCTCTCTCGCTCTCTCTCTCTCTCTCTCTCTCTGTTTCTCTACCTACATCTCTCTCTCTCTCTCTCTCTCTCTCTCTCTCTCTCTCTCTCTCGTCTCTGTTTCTCTACCTCTCTGTGCTGCTACTTTCTCTCTACTCTGTTGCTCTACTCCTCTTCTGTTTTCTCTACTCTTCTCTCTCTGTTTCTCTACTCTCTCCTCTCTGTTTCTCTACTCGTCTCTCTCTGTTCTCTCTCCTCTCTCTCTCTCTCTCTCTCTCTCTCTGTTTCTCTACTCTCTCTCTCTCTCTCTCTCTCTCTCTCTGTTTCTCTACTCTCTCTCTCTCTCTCTCTCTCTCTGTTCTCTACTCTCTCTGTTTCTCTACTCTCTCTCTGTTTCTCTACTCTCTCTCTGTTTCTCTCTCTCTCTGTTTCTCTACTCTCTCTCTCTGTTTTCTCTCTCTCTCTCTGTTTCTCTCTCTCTCTGTTCTCTACTCTCTCTCTCTGTTTCTCTCTCTCTCTGTTTCTCTCTCTCTCTCTCTCTGTTTTCTCTCTCTCTCTGTTTCTCTCTCTCTCTCTCTCTGTTTCTCTACTCTCTCTCTCTGTTTCTCTCTCTCTCTCTCTCTCCCTCACTCTCTCTGTTTCTCTCTCTCTTTCTCCCTCACTCTCTCTCTGTTTCTCTCTCTCTCTCTCTGTTTCTCTCTCTCTCCCTCTTCTTTCTCTGACAGTTTCGTCCTCTTAACTTCCACAGCTAATGGACTAATGCACTTCACTTCTCTGCTAGGGCCTTCGTTTTCTATCCTGGGATACATACTGAATGTCACTTCACCTCTCTGCTAGGTCCTGTGTTTTCTATCCTGGGATACATAGTGAATATCACTAACTATTGTTTTGCTCTTCAGTTTAGAGTGAAGGTTCTGCTTCTCCCCCACCAAACCACCCGACCAATCACCATCCATATAGAGCTGAAGTCAAGTGGTAACCATGACCACCCTAATGCTTACTGTTAATAATACAGAGTAATACTATATAATGTACTATTCCACTAGAGTAATACTATATAATGTAATATTCCACCAGAGTAATGCTCTATAATGTACTATTCCACCAGAGTAATACTCTATAATGTACTACTCCCCAGAGTAATACTCTATAATGTACTATTACACCAGAGTAATACTCTATAGTGTACTATTCCACCATAGTAATACTATATAATGTACTATTCCACCAGAGTAAAACTGTATAATGTACTATTCCACCAGAGTAATACTATATAATGTACTATTCCCCCAGAGTAATACTATATAATGTACTATTCCACCAGAGTAAAACTGTATAATGTTACTATTCCACCACAGTAATACTATATAATGTACTATTACACCAGAGTAATACTCTATAATGTAATATTCCACCAGAGTAATACTATATAATGTACTATTCCATCAGAGCAATACTATATAATGTACTATTCCCCCAGAGTAATACTATATAATGGACTATTCTATCAGAGTAATACTATATAATGTACTATTCCCCAGAGTAATACTATATAATGTACTATTCCACCAGAGTAAAACTGTATAATGTACTATTCCACCAGAGTAATACTATATAATGTACTATTCCCCCAGAGTAATACTATATAATGTACTATTCCACCAGAGTAAAACTGTATAATGTACTATTCCACCACAGTAATACTATATAATGTACTATTACACCAGAGTAATACTATATAATGGACTATTCTATCAGAGTAATACTATATAATGTACTATTCCCCAGAGTAATACTCTACAATGTACTATTCCATCAGAGTAATACTATATAATGTACTATTCTATCAGAGTAATACTATATAATGTACTATTCCCCAGAGTAATACTCTACAATGTACTATTCCATCAGAGTAATACTCTACAATGTACCATTCCACCAGAGTAATACTCTATAATGTACTATTCTATCAGAGTAATACTATATAATGTACTATTCCCCAGATTAATACTCTATAATCTACTTTTCCATCAGAGTAATACTATATAATGTACTATTACACCAGAGTAAGACTCTATAATGTAATATTCCCCCAGAGTAATACTATATAATGTACTATTCTATCAGAGTAATACTATATAATGTACTATTCCCCAGAGTAATACTCTACAATGTACTATTCCATCAGAGTAATACTCTATAATGTACTATTCTATCAGAGTAATACTATATAATGTACTATTCCCCAGAGTAATACTCTATAATCTACTTTTCCATCAGAGTAATACTATATAATGTACTATTCCATCAGAGTAATACTCTAAAATGTACCATTCCACCAGAGTAATACTCTATAATGTACTATTCTATCAGAGTAATACTATATAATGTACTATTCCCCAGAGTAATACTCTATAATCTACTTTTCCATCAGAGTAATACTATATAATGTACTATTACACCAGAGTAATACTCTATAATGTAATATTCCACCAGAGTAATACTATATAATGTACTATTCCATCAGAGTAATACTATATAATGTACTATTCCCCCAGAGTAATACTATATAATGGACTATTCTATCAGCGTAATACTATATAATGTACTATTCCACCAGAGTAATACTATATAATGTACTATTCTATCAGAGTAATACTATATAATGTACTATTCCCCAGAGTAATACTCTATAATCTACTTTTCCATCAGAGTAATACTATATAATGAGTAATACTATATAATGGACTATTCTATCAGAGTAATACTATATAATGTACTATTCCCCAGAGTAATACTATATCATGTACTATTCCACCAGAGTAATACTATATAATGTACTATTCCATCATAGTAATCCTATATAATGTACTATTATATCAGAGTAATACTATATAATGTACTATTCCCCAGAGTAATACTCTACAATGTACTATTCCACCAGAGTAATACTCTATAATGTACTATTCTATCAGAGTAATACTATATAATGTACTATTCCCCAGAGTAATACTCTATAATGTACTATTCCATCAGAGTAATACTATATAATGTACTATTCCACCAGAGTAATACTATATAATGTACTATTCCATCAGAGTAATACTATATAATGTACTATTCCATCAGAGTAATACTCTTTAATCCAACCAGCTACATTGTAATATGAGCTGAAATGGTTACTGACCTAAATGCCCATTGGCTATTTAGTTCAGGTTTGGTAGAGTTAATTCTACTAGACTGACATCCAATATGGCTGAAGAGTCGGGCACATTTCAGACTCATGGAATAAATATATTGTTTCACGTACATTAACTTGAGGACAAACATTATGTATTCAGATGATAAACATTAATGATGTTCTTCTTTTTAAATATAGATGAAAAAAACTATTTTGAAGCTACACTTCATACAGGCTATTGAAACTAAAGTGTTTTAACGGACATCAAATCCATTAAGAACGCTGCTTTTTAACACAGACGTTTGATATCCTTTCAAAGAGTAAATAAATGGGTGCATGGGATCATAATTGATATCTCCAAACAGTCTGGAACTAATCTAAGTGATTTTTCATCCCCCCCCCCCTCCCCTCCCCAGAAGACACAAATGTAAATGTGTGACTTTATTCAATTGAATGGAGAGCTGGACTCTGCTGGGTAATGGAGGGTGTAGAGAAAGACGAGAGGGGAAAATGTGTAGTGTTAATTGAATTTGGGTAGCTGTGCTTGACTGCTCGAATGTGACTGTCCCTCTCTCTTGTTTTTGCTTATCAGCACAGAGAGAGAGAGAGAGACCGAGAGAGAGAGAGAGAGAGACAGAGAGAGAGAGAGAGAGAGAGAGAGAGAGAGAGAGAGGGAGAGAGAGAGAGAGAGAGAGAGAGAGAGAGAGACAGAGAGAGACAGACTGAGACAGAGAGAGACAGACTGAGACAGAGAGAGAGAGAGACATACCGAGACAGAGAGAGAGAGAGACACAGAGAGAGAGGGAGAGAGGGAGATGGAGAGAGAGAGATACAGAGAGAGAGAGAGAGAGAGACAGAGAGATAGAGAGGGAGAGAGAGAGATACAGAGAGGGAGTCAAAGCCCCGTCATCATCTTCCTCTATTTTGGACCTTTCTCTCCCCAAGGAGTTGAGAACAGAACATCATGATAATGTGGGGTTGAGAACAGAACATCATGATAATGTGGGGTTGAGAACAGAACATCATGATAATGTGGAGTTGAGAACAGAACATCATGATCATGTGGAGTTGAGAACAGAACATCATGATCATGTGGAGTGAGAACAGAACATCATGATCATGTGGAGTTGAGAACAGAACATCATGATCATGTGGAGTTGAGAACAGAACATCATGATCATGTGGAGTTGAGAACAGAACATCATGATAATGTGGGGTTGAGAACAGAACATCATGATAATGTGGAGTTGAGAACAGAACATCATGATAATGTGGAGTTGAGAACAGAACATCATGATAATGTGGAGTTGAGAACAGAACATTACGATAATGCTGAGTTGAGAACAGAACATCATGATACCGTGGAGTTGAGAACAGAACATCATGATAATGTGGAGTTGAGAACAGAACATTACGATAATGCGGAGTTGAGAACAGAACATCATGATACCGTGGAGTTGAGAACAGAACATCATGATAATGTGGAGTTGAGAACAGAACATTACGATAATGCAGAGTTGAGAACAGAACATCATGATACTGTGGAGTTGAGAACAGAACATCATGATCATGTGGGGTTGAGAACAGAACATCATGATAATGTGGGGTTGAGAACAGAGCATCATGATCATGTGGAGTTGAGAACAGAAAATCCTCCACCTGGTTTAACAGACCAGAGCATCAGAACCCCTCCTGCTCCTCCTGGTTTAACAGACCAGAGCATCAGAACCCCTCCTGCTCCTCCTGGTTTAACAGACCAGAGCATCAGAAACCCTCCTGCTCCTCCTGGTTTAACAGACCAGAGCATCAGAAACCCTCCTGCTCCTCCTGGTTTAACAGACCAGAGCATCAGAACCCCTCCTTCTCGTCCTGGTTTAACAGACCAGAGCATCAGAAACCCTCCTGCTCCTCCTGGTTTTGGAGAGAGGAAGAGAAACAACCCATTGATGGACAACATAAAGTATGTGTCTGTCGACCAATGCAAGGTTGTAGTAGACTTGTCTACCAGCAGCAAACCGCCATAGTAGGTTACACAGCTGAGAGTTTAAACCCCACCACCTTCCCGTCCTCCCTTATCACAGCACATACTGTTAATCTCAACATCAGCGTGACACCCCGCGACGAAGCGGATGGTGATGGTGGTGGGTGTGCACGGTGCACGCACAGATGATCCTCTTTTTTATTTTTATTTTACCTGAAGCTCTCATCAGTGGTTCACGCGCACGCCTTTCAGTTCAATTCCACGCGTATATATGTTTTTTTAATGCGAGAGAGAGAAGATAAAATATATAATTTCATGACGGAATTGAGGGGTGATGAAACGGAATTACACCACGGTTTCCTGCTGCAGGGATAGATGCTTCTGTCTTTCGTTACTGTTACGTTACACTGGCAGGAGCGGCTCGCAAATAAGTGTGGGCTACGGCAACCGTCCACCGGTCCACCGCTGAGACAAGCTCTCCATCTCCTGCTATGTGCGGGGAATACAGATACCCGTGCACTGAATCCGCAACGCCACCAGCAGAGCTCTCGGACAAGCGTCGTACCTGCGCGCACTGAGAGATGCTAGTATGATAGCTCTTTCTTTCAAATGCAGATGTCAAATACTGCGGAGAGTGAACAAAGGTATGGTAGCCTTGTATTTTCTACGTTATCGGTATTACTGTGCGTGCCTGTGTGTGTGTGTGTGTGTGTGTGTGTGTGTGTGTGTGTGTGTGTGTGTGTGTGTTCTGGTGGGTGCGTGCGTGCGTGCGTAATGACCACACGAGTGCTACTCGGGATTGGATTAACGTTAGAAGGAAACTGCTGACATTTAAAACGGGAGAATTGTTTCTAGGTTCTCATGGGTTGCAGTGACATCGCCGGTGTAGTCGGTGTAGTGGAGGTGGTGAGGGAAGGAGGGGACATGGAGAGAAGTGGAACGTCATTCCCTGCACACGGTTTGTTTTGAAGTCCGCCGGCTGGGGAGACAACCACTGTGTGTCGCCTCTGGCTAAAGAGACTGGAGTGGTCGTTCTCCTAATGTGTGAGATGGACGATATGAATATGTTATGACAGTAGGACTATAGGACTGGTGGGTTATGTTATGACAGTAGGACTATAGGACTGGTTGGTTATGTTAAGACAGTAGGACTATAGGACTGGTTGGTTATGTTATGACAGTAGGACTATAGGACTGGTTGGTTATGTTATGACAGTAGGACTGACTAGTGGGTTATGTTATGACAGTAGGACTATAGGACTAGTGGGTTATGTTATGACATTAGGACTATAGGACTGGTTGGTTATGTTATGACAGTAGGACTATAGGACTGGTTGGTTATGCTATGACAGTAGGACTATAGGACTGGTTGGTTATGTTATGACAGTAGGACTGGTTGGTTATGTTATGACAGTAGGACTATAGGACTGGTGGGTTATGTTATGACAGTAGGACTATAGGACTGGTTGGTTATGTTAAGACAGTAGGACTATAGGACTGGTTGGTTATGTTATGACAGTAGGACTATAGGACTGGTTGGTTATGTTATGACAGTAGGACTGACTAGTGGGTTATGTTATGACAGTAGGACTATAGGACTAGTGGGTTATGTTATGACATTAGGACTATAGGACTGGTTGGTTATGTTATGACAGTAGGACTATAGGACTGGTTGGTTATGCTATGACAGTAGGACTATAGGACTGGTTGGATATGTTATGACAGTAGGACTGACTGGTGGGTTATGTTATGACAGTAGGACTGGTTGGTTATGTTATGACAGTAGGACTATAGGACTGGTGGGTTATGTTATGACAGTAGGACTGGTTGGTTATGCTATGACAGTAGGACTATAGGACTGGTGGGTTATGTTATGACAGTAGGACTGGTTGGTTATGTTATGACAGTAGGACTGGTTGGTTATGTTATGACAGTAGGACTATAGGACTGGTGGGTTATGTTATGACAGTAGGACTATAGGACTGGTGGGTTATGACAGTAGGACTATAGGACTGGTGGGTTATGACATTAGGACTGATTGGTGGGTTATGTAATGACAGTAGGACTATAGGACTGGTGGGTTATGTTATGACAGTAGGACTATAGGACTGGTGGGTTATGTTATGACAGTAGGACTATAGGACTGGTGGTTTAGACCAATAGACAGACAGTAGAGAGGTACAGTAGAATAGAGGTTATTTTCAGTTCATAGACCAACAGACAGGCATTCAGACAGACAGGCAGTCAGACAGACAGTCAGACAGGCATGCATTCAGACATACAGGCAGACAGACAGTCAGACAAGCATTCATACAGACAGAAAGTCAGACTGACAGGCATTCAGACCGACAGGCATTCAGACAGACAGGCATTCAGACAGACATGCAGTCAGACAGACAGGCATTCAGACAGACATGCATTCAGACATACAGGCAGACAGACAGACAGACAAGCATTCAGACAGACAGAAAGTCAGACTGACAGGCATTCAGACAGACAGGCATTCAGACAGACAGGCAGGCATTCAGACAGGCATTCAGACAGGCAGGCAGACAGACAGGCAGGCATTCAGACAGACAGGTATTTAGACAGGCAGGCATTCTGACAGGCAGGCATTCAGACAGACAGGCATGCATTCAGACAGACAGGCAGTCAGACAGACAGACATTCAGACAGACAGACATTCAGACAGACAGACATGCATTTAGACAGACAGACAGGCGTTCAGACAGACAGGCGTTCAGACAGACATGCATTCAGACAGACAGTCAGACAGACAGGCATTTAGACAGACAGGCATTCAGACAAGCATTCAGACAGACAGGCAGTCAGACAGACAGACAGACAGACCCCAGGTGAATCTACCATTGGACGTTTTCTAACTGGTGTTGTGTTTGGTCATCTACTGTAGTCTTGACATAATCTCGTCAGCTCATCTCTCTAAGACTTCCTTCTGAGATATCAGCCAGTGGGCGTCTCTGAATTCAGATGATGATATCCACTATGTGCACGTTCAGAAATAATCCCCAAGGCCATGAGCTTGTTTCTGTATAGATGAATTAAATACACAAGCGGTTTGAATCCTCCTACTAGCCGTACTATTGGTGACGTAAATTGAGTATGCAGTTTCCTTATTGGTCATCGTATGGATGTAGTTAGTATGCCAAAAGTTCCCGGATGTTGACCTACTTACGGCAAAATATGAAGTATACAAGCAATGGACACTATTGCCGTGCTTTTACGGCCCACGATGCAGTTCTTCATAAAATGGCCGTTTTACAACATTTTCAGATTTGAAGAAAATGGCGGAGAATATGCAGCCGAAGTCCGACGAGAGCGGACACAAATTCACCGCTTTTACAAATTATGACAAAATGTTAAGAAATGTTGAGCAATGTAATAAAGCAATGACCTTTCAAATGAGTTAAGTTATGTTGGCTGACAATTTGTTAGCTATGCTAGCCTTTTGAAACCGCATAGCATATCATTACAGCAGTTGCTTCTATATACCGGTATGTTAGCTAGCTACCTAGCGTTAGTTGGCTACTAATACATCGAACTCGCCAGTATATTAACTACACGCTCTCTAACTAACTAACATTTATTGACTTGATTATTCACGTAATTCTTAGCTTAGCTAAGTGGTATAGCGGTCTCAATGGACATTGTTAATGTAGTTGTAAGATGTGTAGCTAGTCATTTGTTATGCTAACAAGCTAGCAAGAGGTTGCATAGCAACAACATCAACTTCCGGTAGACAGGCGAAGCTCTAGTACAATCAACTGAAAGGATACCGTTTGTTTACAGCATACTAAAATTAACTAATAGCATGTGGCATGTAGTATATACTCATTTAGTATGTAGTATACAGTATGTGTGTGACATCTGCTGATTTTTGTGTGAAAAGGGCTTTATAAATACATTTGATTGATAGTATGTGTATTCAAACACAGCTACAGGGTGTGTATCAACCATCATGTTGTCTTGAAATGACATTGGCTCTAGTGGAGACGTGGTCAGGGCAGTGGACTCCCTAGTGGACTTAGAGATGGGACTGACACACACACACACGAGCTGACAAGGTAAACATCTGTTGTTCTGCCTCATGAACAAGGCAGTTAATCCCACTGTTCCCCGGTAGGCCGTCATTGTAAAATAATAATTTGTTCTTAACTGACTTGCCTAGCTAAATAACGGTAAAATAACAATCCTAAATAAAGTGATAGAGACTAGTGGATCAGATGTCCCTAGGGATTCCACTTTCACTGACGTCTTTAACCTAAATACTTCCTGGTAACAACCACACGTCTTTAACCTAACTACTTCCTGGTAACAACCACACGTCTTAGATGGCTTGTTCTTTGACATCCATCTGTCCTGGAGTCGGAACTGTCCATAAGGGTTAATATCACATCCTTCCATAGGGTTAATATCACATCCTTCATCACATCCTTCCATAGGGTTAATATCACATCCTTCATCACATCCTTCCATAGGGTTAATATCACATCCTTCATACTGCTAGACTATTGGCTGAGTCCCTCAACTATTTAGATGGCGTGACGATGACGTAATCCACACAGCGTTTCAACCATCTCCTCAGACTGAGACCGTCTGCTAGATAGATAGGAGCGTTAGCTTAGCATAGAACATCAACACCCATAACACCCATAATACTGTAGCTGTTCCACAATGTTGATAATCATCTTTGGTGACTTCAATATTGATCACCATTTTTTTTCTTGTACGGTAATTAATTCAACCCGTCGTGGATGACGTCAGACTAACAGTGCGCCTCATAACAGAGGTGTTATGTTTCCTCGTTGACGTCTGTTTTGCAGGAATCTCAATGTACTGTACGAGTGTCCAGTACCTATAATGCATTGCATCAGCGGGTGGACTTGTCTAGGGGTCTTTATAATGCTTTCCTCCGTGGAGAACCCACTGCAACTATATTACATTCCATCCATCTGTCTTTGACATTCTGTTGTTTGCTATCCTGAATAGGTGAAGCCATGGCATGACTCAGTCCTTTGGATAGGAGAGTGAGGGTGGATAGGAGGTTGAATAGGAGAGGGGACGGTGAGGGTGGATAGGAGAGGGGACGGTGAGGGTGGAGAGGCTGGAGAGGAGAGGGGGTGGTGAGGGTGGAGAGGAGAGGTGAGGGTGGAGAGGAGAGGGACGGTGAGGGTGGAGAGGAGAGGGACGGTGAGGGTGGATAGGGAGAGGGACGGTGAGGGTGGTGAGGGTGGAGAGGAGAGGGGGGTGGTGAGGGTGGAGAGGAGAGGTGAGGGTGGAGAGGAGAGGGGACGGTGAGGGTGGAGAGGAGAGGGGACAGTGAGGGTGGAGAGGAGAGGGACGGTGAGGGTGGATAGGAGAGGGGACGGTGAGGGTGGTGAGGGTGGAGAGGAGAGGGGTGGTGAGGGTGGAGAGGAGAGGTGAGGGTGGAGAGGAGAGGGGACGGTGAGGGTGGAGAGGAGAGGGGACAGTGAGGGGTGGAGAGGAGAGGGGACGGTGAGGGTGGAGAGGAGAGGGGGGGTGAGGGTGTAGAGGGTGGTGAGGTGTTTTGTAGAGGGTGGAGAGGGGAGGGTGGAGAGGGAGAGGGGGGTGAGGGTGGGAGGGTGGAGAGGGGGTGGAGAGGGGACGGTGAGGGTGGAGAGGGTGGAGAGGAGAGGGGACGGTGAGGGTGGATAGGAGAGGGGACGGTGTGGAGGGTGGATAGGAGAGGGGACGGTGAGGGTGGATAGGAGAGGGGACGGTGAGGGTGGATAGGAGAGGGACGGTGAGGGTGTGGAGAGGAGAGGGGATGGTGAGGGTGGAGAGGAGAGGGGGCGGTGAGGGTGGATATGAGAGGGGGTGGTGAGGAGAGGGGACGGTGAGGGTGGAGAGGAGAGGGGACGGTGAGGGTGGAGAGGAGAGGGGATGGTGAGGGTGGAGAGGAGAGGGGATGGTGAGGGTGGAGAGGAGAGGAGACGGTGAGGGTGGATAGGAGAGGGGCGGTGAGGTGGAGAGGAGAGGGACGGTGAGGGTGGAGAGGAGAGGGACGGTGAGGGTGGAGAGGAGAGGGGATGGTGAGGGTGGAGAGGAGAGGGGATGGTGAGGGTGGAGAGGAGAGGGGATGGTGAGGGTGGATAGGAGAGGGACGGTGAGAGTCGGGGATCTTAGATGTCAGCCCCGAGGCGTTGTGTTCCAGAACTTCTGTTGGACTAATTAGAACAGCTCCAGCTCTCTGGTTCCTGGTCCGGCCCCCTGCATTCCCACAGAGGTCAGACGCGACCAATCAAAGCCCTGTAAATTAATGAGGCTTGGTTGCTAAGTGTTGTAGCCTCTAAACACGCTCCATAATAACATAAAGAGAGATGTAACACGTGTGTGTGTGTGCGTGCGTGCGTGTGATTTCAGCCACCCCACAGCAGTCAAACAGAATGAATTAGTTAGTCATCACTCAAAGCATATTTCAACACATAATTAAGGCCCTGATGTGTGATGGAAGTGTGGGAAGTTGGTACAGCTAGCTTTGATGTTTTTTTGCCAAATTGTTTATGTATATTTCTCCTCTAGAATGTTTTGGTGGTTTTATTTTGTTCATTTCAAGTAGCTACTTGTTGGAAAACAACCCTTTGGAAAAGAGAAGCCATTTTTATAATCCTCATCTTTACCTCATTCCCATAGAGGGGAGGGTGGTTCCTCCTCTCTACCTCATTCCCATAGAGGGGAGGGTGGTTCCTCATCTCTACCTCATTCCCATAGAGGGTATGGTGGTTCCTCATCTCTACCTCATTCCCATAGAGTGGAGGGTGGTTCCTCATCTCTACCTCATTCCCATAGAGAGGAGGGTGGTTCCTCATCTCTACCTCATTTCCCATAGAGTGGAGGGTGGTTCCTCCTCTCTACCTCATTCCCATAGAGAGGAGGGTGGTTCCTCATCTCTACCTCATTCCCATAGAGTGGAGGGTGGTTCCTCCTCTCTACCTCATTCCCATAGAGTGGAGGGTGGTTCCTCCTCTTTACCTCATTCCCATAGAGTGGAGGGTGGTTCCTCCTCTCTACCTCATTCCCATAGAGAGGAGGGTGGTTCCTCCTCTCTACCTCATTCCCATAGAGTGGAGGGTGGTTCCTCCTCTCTACCTCATTCCCATAGAGTGGAGGGCGGTTCCTCATCTCTACCTCATTCCCGTAGAAGGGATGGTGGTTAGGATGCTTCTGCCTTCCTCTCAGCTGGGATATACACGTCATCGTAGGCAGCTTGATGGCTGAATGTTGAACCATTACTTTGCCATTTATGATAGAGGCATTTGCATAGATATGTGTCTGGTTGCATCCCAAATGGAACTCTATACCCTTTGTAGTGCCATAGGATTCTGTAGATATGTGTCTGGTTGCATCCCAAATGGAACTCTATACCCTTTGTAGTGCCATAGGATTCTGGTGCACTATATGGGGAATTGTGTGGCATTTGGGAGAGTCAGAGTCTGAAGTCATGTCAAGCAGCACATCCATTATCTAAAGTGTCAGTATGAGGATGGCTGACAGCCCCAGAGCAAGTAGAGCCAAACATACGCACACACACACACACACTAACACACAACACACACACACACACACACACACACACACACACACACACACACACACACACACACACACACACACACACACACACACACACACACACAGACACACACACAGACACTACACACAGGCACACACACACTAACACACACACACTAACACAACAGACACAGACACACACACACACAGACACACACACACACACACAGGCACACACACACACACACTAACACACACACACACTAACACACACACACACACACAGACACAGACACAGACACAGACACACACACACACACAGGCACACACACACACACACACACACACTAACACACACACAAACACACACACCATCGTTGGTCACCCGGGAGTCGTTGAGCGTGTCCTGTCAGGGTTTTATCTCTGTAGCATTAGCAGACATTAGCATTATAAACAGATAAGAGCAGTGAGGCCAGTTGCAGGGCTGTGATTTTCTCTCTCTTCTGTTCTGGCTTTCATCTCTGGCCGTGGGGGAGGGGAACGGCAGTACAACTCAACCATATGTGGTAGTATCTGTGGGTGGCTTGGAAACACAAATGATTTGATCTTCTAATGGGTCCTGTATTTGTTACTATATTATTTTAATATTGTAGGATATGATAGTAAACTTAACTTTAACTTCTAATGTTGTCCTTTAGTTGTTACTATGTCTCTTTAATATTGTAGGATACGATAGTACGTAGACCTGCTGGGTCGTGCCGTCATGGTTCTCCTCTATATTACAGACAGGTCCTTGGTGCTGCAGTGCTGCTGTGTGTCTCTCTGTCTCTGTTTTGCTCTGTCTCTCTCTCTGTCTCTCCTCATCTCTCGTCTCTCTGTCTCTCTCTCTGTCTCTCTCTCTGTCTCCTTGTCTCTCTCTCTGTTCTTCTTCTGTCTCTCTCTCTCTCTCTGTCTCTCTCTCTCTGTCTCTCTGTCTCTCTCTCTGTTTCTCTGTCTCTCTCTCTGT